>NC_137880.1:25605709-25640709 GCF_963924005.1 Protomyctophum bolini
GTTAATCGTCGCGGGCCGGCACCAGTCACAGGGACGGCGCTAAGCGAGTAAGTACGTCTTCCAACCACACTCGCCAAGCAAGCAAAGTCCGACACCATCTGATCCATCCGCAGACGCGATATTTGCCTCTTCATAGTTTTTCTTTTTTTTTCTTTCTTATAAAACCAGACCTGGTTGTTACTTGTGGTCTTCCAAATAGTTGATACGAAAAAGCATTTCTTGTGGATGGGTTTTGCCTTTTTTTTTCCTGCCTTTTTTTTTTTTTCAAAAGCATCTCCATGACATGCTGCGTGCTCTTGGTTTAGGACGGGTCAAGGGTCACGGAAACCGCAGAGGAACGAAAGGGTTCGCCACTGCAACCAGAAGCAACAACTATGGCATCAAACAGCCTCTTCAGCACAGTGACACCATGTCAACAGAACTTCTTCTGGGGTGAGTACACTACAGCCTATACTTGACTGATTGCTGTCCTGGGGTTGCTGTGCATACAGGTGGCGGGCTGGCTGGGGTCTCGCATCGCGGACAGTGGGCTTCACGTCTTTGGTCTTGAGGTTTGGGGCGTTGAAGGTTCGGGGGTCCAGGGGTTGAGGATTTCGGAGGCATATATATCGAGGGTTTTCGGAGGGTTTGGTTCCAGCGGAGTGGAGGGGATCAGCTACGGTTATCAAAGAGCCCAGTTATCAACAAAAGGGCTTGTGGTGCGAGAAAGACCCGACTACAGTATCATCAAGGGTTTTGTGGTGCTCAAATCTAGAAAGGGGGGGGGGAGCTCTCTCCGCATTTAGAGATCCCAGTATTTACTCTGCGTATTGTTTATAAATATTTCTGAGTAGAGTAGATGACATGTTGTGCAACACACAGCCCTGCATTTACAAAGCGATGCCATTGCGGAACCAAAAACAAAAGCACGGGGTGATATTTCTGACAAACGTAAACAGTCGCTGTACAGCACAGTTTACAGTCGAGCATTGGAACAAGATGTTGGGATTAGAGGGTTGTTTGGCCCCAAGAGCTTGTGTTGGGTGTCTGTGTTGGGTCTGAGTGCGTAGGCCAGGAGTATTGATTAGTCAGCCCACATGCAGAAGGTCTCGCTGAACTTGCTGAACTTGTCCGTGCACAGGCCGCTCTTATTTTTGAGCGTTTATGATGTCTAGAAAGTCTACCCCCTCATTTTGAAACCTCTAACAACATTTATCATCTATAAAATAAAAATGCACACGGATATGGCTCCTTATTCGAGAAACGAGATGGCACAGCGTGTGGAAATTGAGTTATCTCATTTCAGTCAAAGTCATAGAGTTTAAACACTTTTTTTAACTAAAATTTCAACTTCGCAAATGATTACAAAAGTTAAAAAAAAAGTTTGCTATTAACAACTCACTAACAGATACATAGTCCTATTATCTATAGCCTTGATATGTGTGCATATTAATGATATTAGAACTATGAGTAGCACAGAAACCTTTGAATGAATTTGTATTTTTTTTATAAAGATTACCTACATATTTCACTTTATTATTATTAAGGATTTATTATTATTATTATTATTCCATTGAAATTCACTATACATTTACATCACTTTAAGCCTTTGCCACATATTTTACAGAGCCCACATTAAAGGTCCTGCTATTTGGCACACCAAGTGAATCCTGCTGAAAATGAGGGTGTAATTGCTTCAAGATCTTTGAACAGTAGCTGCATATATATATAATATATATAATGTACATATATATAATATATATATATTCACATTATTTTGGGTATGATATATTCTATTGTGACAACTTATTTACACTGGCTAATTTGATCATACACCAAATCACAACAAGAATTAATGCTGCTTTAAATTTACCAGACAGACTTTTTCTGAATTCATATATAGACAGTTTGGTGTGTGTGTGTGTGTGTGTGTGTGTGTGTGTGTGTGTGTGTGTGTGTGTGTGTGTGTGTGTGTGTGTGTGTGTGTGTGTGTGTGTGTGTGTGTGTGTGTGTGTGTGTGTGTGTGTGTGTGTGTGTGTGTGTGTGTGTGTGTGTGTGTGTGTGTGTGTGTGTGTGTGTGTGTGTGTGTGTGTGTGTGTGTGAGAGGTAGAGAGAGAGACAGACAGACAGAGAGAGAGGCGCTCAGTTTAATAGATTCCCCTCACACTCCGCTCCATATCCTCCGCTCCTCTGTCCAAATCAAATGTTTAAAAGATGTTTTTAAGGAGTCGTTGGGAAAGCTGCTCCGTGGTCAGGCGGGCGCACAGCTGCACTGGGCTGGCCTCCCCGGCTCTACAGAAGCGTGGCCCGCCTAATGTGCTCTGAAAGCCAAGGGGAGGGAGAGCTACTTCTACCAATCACCACCGCCTATTACCACGTTAACCCCTGACCCCACGGTGCGTCTCTCGGGGTCGGAGCGCGGGAGAACGCGGAGAGGAACCCGGTGCCGCAGGAAATTGAAAGCATGCTGTAGTACAAGGCAGAGGAAGAGAGGTACTGGAGAGGCAGATGTGTGGCAATGCTTCGGGATGGGAGACTATGTGCCTGGGAGACAAGGTGACGAACGACCGATGTGTTTGGTGACTGGCGTTGTGATAATCACCGATGAATCCATGTTAGAAATTGAGGCTGTCTCGGTTGAGGAAGATCTGGCCGTAAAGGTCTGTTAAGGCAGTTAAACCCATTCTGTTAAGCAGCCCCTTACGAACGTCCGTATTCTCACATTTTTATAAGACCTCTGTAATTTCTCTTCTGTTTATATTTTGGGATACTGTATAGTTAGAACGTATAGGGATCAGCTAACCTTGGCAACATCAACTTTTTATATTTTCCTTTTGGTCAGTGGAGGTATTGAGATTGGCCCGAGAGATTTACCAAGTTACGTTTGATTAAGTTTTATTAAATTGAATTGGATTTAAATACAAAGTCAGATTTAAGCCTTATAGGAAAGCCACACAAACGTGCAAAGTTTTATCTGTGTGCCGCTTGAATTACACAGGCTGAATTTAATTCAGTTCGCTGTTGTTTCTCCACAATTTATATATATTTTTATATTACAATAAAAAGATGGTTTAACTTAAGGTCAGGTCATGCTTTGTGAGTTTTGTTTTCGTTTTCTGGAGTGCTTCTTGTTTTTGTTTTTTTGTACATTGTTTCCCAGCAGCAGAGGAGATCGCCAGTTAGAAGATATTGTTTTGCTGCTCACAAAGCAGCTCACTCCAACTCCCGCGGTCTGAGTTTTGAGGGACATTTTTAATTTAGGCCTGAGTGTACATTCCCAGTGATAAATCAGGCAGACTCAGAGTCAGAGAGAGAGAGGAAGAGAGAGAGAGAGAGTTAGAGAAGGAGAGAGAGAGTCAGGGAGAGAGAGATGGAGGGAAAGAGAGAGAGGGCAAACACTCCTATTAAGAAAAGGCCTCATTAAAATTTGTCTTGGCATTTACATCAAGCAATTTGGATTTAATTGCCTCGAATACATTTTTTATAACTTCTCACACTGGCAGATGGAGAGAGGGCGGAATAATCTTCAACATGTGTGGCACCCACCCAACCACCGTGGCTCTCCAGGGAACACTTTAGTGCCTATTTACTATATTACAAACTTAATTACATGTAGACAATTAAGTCATGGGAGCAATTATCATTTAGTGAAGTTGTGCATGCAAGAGAAATATAAAAAAACAACTCTGAAAAAGAAAACAAGCTTACGCAGACGAACACTGAGATCATCAAAAGAACGCTTGGACGACATGGGCAAATATCAGAAGACTCTGGGGCGGAAAAGTCGTCCCCCCCCCCCCCCACCGCCAAAAAGAAAATCTCCCAATAATTTGCAGGGAAACCCTATATGTACTTGAGAAAGGCGGCTTCTGTTGCATAAGCGCTGCCTTCAGATCTAACCACAGGCCTGCGTCTCGGAGACGCAAGGAGACATCTTAAAAAGCCAACCAGACAAATCCTCCTTCCCCCCCCCACCCCCGCTCCTCTCCTTTCCCACCCCAAGCCTGTTCCCCCGGCCTAGGAGTAGACATGAAGCCCAGCCATCATCAATAGGTAATTTGACCAACAAAAAAAAGTCGGAGTTTCGGGGGGTTGGGGGGGGTTTCACTGGCTGCTACCGTGCGTGGAAGACTTCTCCTCCTCAACCCCAAGCTCAAAGGAGCCCCATTTAGCACTGCTTAATTGTACCTTTGAGGCAAACATGTTATTCAATCCTAGCAGGCTCATTGATGGAGCAAAAATGTGTCTGTGTGTAGTGTATGATTGTTTGGGATCTCTATATGGTGCAGGCACCAGCGTATTAGAACCCATTTAGTGCCAGCAGTTTACATTACTTGAATGACACATGAACTTGACTGTTCATGTGAAAAGAGATAGATTAATTTGTCTGTATTCTTGGGTTGTCTATGGCAGTGAATGATGCGGTTGGTTGTGGCCTTAAATGTATAGCCTGAGGCCAAAACTTAAACGCGTGTGGAATGGGAACACCGTAACCTGTGAGTGACTGCACTGCAGTGGCACGACATGTTGCTTATTGCCATGAATGTTGTGAAGGTTGGGGAGTGTGTGTTTGTCTGGGTGCATGCACGTGTACGGTGCGAATGCTTGCATGTCTATGATGAGGTAATTTCTTTAAAAAAAAAGTACATCAAAATTACACTGATTTTACTTTTTACATTTTGCACCTCTCATATATTCCACCTTTCATCATTATATATAAAAGGGTGGGGAAGAACAGCTGGTCTACTACTGTACAGTACCTGTTGAGAAACTGTCCGAACTACTGAATATTGAAAGAAATATTCAGTAAGAATTAAAACGCCACCACGGCTGTGTTACAATATAGTACATCCCGGACCCGGACTATAATTAAGCGCTCCAGAAGCATATATAGAACAGGGAATGCCTGATCCCCAAGGCAGTACAGCGAGATGTTTTTACCCCTGACGTGCTTTGTTGTCATCTCCAGATCACTCAGCCACCGACTCCCAGCCCATTGATTCATATTCCTTCTCCGTGTGTGTGTCATCCTGCCAAACAAAGCATGGAGGAGTTATTGAAGTTATTGTGGGAGAGCATAAAGAGAAAGACTTACAACAGGCTGAGCTCACGTGTTGCTCCCCCGTAACGCGAAGACTGCAACAGCAAACAGAGACTACAAAGTAAATACACCCCCCAAGGCACTGCTCTGTGTTAGTGTAGCTATTATTTATGTACAGTAGCTACCATCCACATGTTTGCCGGGCTGCCGGCGAATCACGATGTTACAATGGGGATGCCAGTTGTTACCACGCGCCTTACTGTAAAGTTTGATTTGACAGATCATATCCAAGAACTCTCTTTTCAAAGTGATAATGATCTGTAAATGTGATCTGTTTTTTTCAGTAGCTCTCTCTTCATGTGCTAATGTGGACTATATATGCCTGTTGCTTAATTCAAACAAAAAACGAATTTAAACCGAACAGTGCCTTTTTGGTCAAATTAAAGTCACTTTCGCCAACTGTATTCCAATAACAATTATAATAATACTTCTACAAACGTTGACGTGGGCTAAATCCCAGATTTTTTAAATACGCCATAATTACTGAGTAGCTGTAATGCCAGTCGCATTAGCCTGTGAGACTTTTTAATGCTTTGCTGTGCTATTTTCACACTTTACAAGAGCCCCTTCATCCATTTCAATTGCATCACGCTGGGTGAATTACAGTGATCCGATATAAGTCCTTGGAGAGGAAGTAACTACCTAACACTTTGAAAATGGGTCTATCTTGGAAGCCATTCCCCCATAATGAAACATAATGAAACAGAACACCAGGGTTATATCCCTCACTCGTATACTTACCTCACACGGCTAGGTTTCTGTCCAGTGCATCTAATGTTCTCCCAACTATGCATTTTTCTCCCGTTTTGGCTATCCACTTTATATTCTATTTAGACATGGGTGTTTAGTCATTCATGTAACATTATCTGATTTATCTTATCCATTGGCGAGGAATCTTACAACCATGAGAGCAAGTATAGGGTTTTTCTTCAGTATGTAACTGATGAACACATTGTGAGAGTCCCGTATTCAGAATGTAAATAAGTAAGTAAGTCAGAGAGGCTCATTGTCTATTTCAATGCCTCTGGGCGATGGGTTGGAGGTGGAGCGCAACACCTACCATCAGCTCCCATGCAGTCCTCTTCATACGCTGAGTTGGCGGTGCCCAGGTTCGAACCCATGACCTTGCGGTCGAAAGGCGAGTGCTCTACCGACGGAGCTACCCGGAGTAAAAGTGTATGCTTTGAAAATTCGTGAAACTTTTTTTTAGCATATATTATTATTTGCTTCTGGGGGGTCCCTGGAACAACATATTTTGAGATGGGGGTCCGTGGCCAATTACATATAATTCTGGGGGTCCTTGACAAATAGGTTGAGAACCACTGATACAGAAACATATAGATTTTTCAGAAAACTGTCATGATTTAGAAGACATTTGTAGAATCAGGTGTCAAGTCTAAATGGGGTTAAACTCCTATGTGAGAGGAAAGGCCCAGAGCGGCGCATGCAGCCTCCACAGGCGTGATACATGTTTCTATAAGGGGGAAATATGGAGTGCGAAGCAAGACTCCTGAATGTTTGGGTTCAGCCCTGTGTAACGATGTGAGCTTGAGTGCAGTCGCGGCACCTACACAAGGCCCTACCTGTTCTGTCTCTCTGCACCAGGGAGAGGGCAGCTTTTTCCCCCCTTGTTAGTCTAAGGAATGTCGGATCCCCCATATATACTGTGTGCGCGTGCGTGCGTGCAAAGTTTGATATTAACATGATATTTCATTATTGAGAACGAAAAGGGTATCTCCATCCATTCAAATTCAATGTAACCTTGATCAGAAGATAGGATCAGCTGATGGGATGTTAAATAAATAAATAAAAATACCAATTCATGACTCAAAACTCAGATCCACACACATCCAGGTAGTCAACCCTCTGTGTAAAAAACACAATTTAAAAACATCTGAGAAGATGAACTACTCAGCTGCCTAGAAACTACCAGCAACATATACCTAAAAACTACCAGCGAAAAACGACCAGTAGCATTATACCTAAAAACTACCAGCAGCATATATACCTAAAAACTACCAGCAGCATACCTAAAAACTACCAGCAGCATACCTAAAAACTACCAGCAGCATATACCTAAAAACTACCAGCAACATACCTAAAAACTACCAGCAGCATATACCTAAAAACTACCAGCAACATACCTAAAAACTACCAGCAGCATATACCTAAAAACTACCAGCAACATACCTAAAAACTACCAGCAGCATAAACCTAAAAACTACCAGAAGCATATATACCGGTACCTAAAAACTACAGCATATATACAGGTACCTAGTAAAAACTACCAGCTCAATCTTATATTAGTGTAGAACTGTAGATGATGGAACTGTGTCTACTGTAGTCGCTGCAGTGATGGAAATAGGCTATAAGAATACAATTAATTGACATTCTGTAGTGATTTTATGATTGTTATTTTGTTTAAAGTTTAAGTTTACTGTCTATAAATAGCAAATTATGGAAGCCCTTACAGCACACTGCATGTAAAATAATGCCAAGTAGCCCAGGCTAGTAGGCCTATACTTATCAATTATATAGTGGCATATACACATTAGCCTATTTAATGTAGCTACAATCCTAGACTTACCAACAATAGCTTCTTCACCACCACCACCACCACCACCATCATCATCATGTGGCCATCAGAACATTTTGTAGAATGGGGTAAATTAAATAACAAAACACTGCAACAGCTATTAAACCATGCTGTTACTGTAGGAGCTATAGTCAGTAAGGAAAAATATAGCCACTGACTGAAACGACATAAATATTAGGCTACGAAAGCAAAATATCATAACTCAAGGCTTTGCTGCAACCAAGCTTGTTTATTGTCGCTTGCATGATGCACCAGCACTTCTTTATATGTGCCATAATACACAAACATCATTTATTTGGGTTACAAGAGAAGCAAGCCTGTTGATTTTAGTATGACTTCCTTCCTTTCTCTTTCTTCTATAGCTTTTCGGCATTTAAAAGACACATTTGGTAACACAAAACCATCGACTTTGACGGCGGGGGGGTGGGTGGCTGGGTCATCCTGAGCACACAAGAAGAACAACGCACGAGAGTCACTTGTTGCCACAAAGAACAGATCTACAAGTTATGTCTGTTCCTTGTGCATGGCAAGCGACACCGCCGTACTGGGGAATATAATTTGGATGCTTAACTCAACTCGCAAGGTTTCTCGGTGAGTGTGACAATGATCAATAGGTGGTTGGAGCTGTCAGCCCGGTATAACTACACACACACACACACACACACACACTGTTTCTGGGGGTTTCTTTCTTCAGGCGTGGATCACATCTCACGCCTCGCCTTTTCTTCTGAAAGGTCACAAAAAAATCATTTATCACTCATCACTGCGTATAGATAATTAAAGGAAACGAAAAAAGCCCGGACTAAAAGTTGTTTTCCCAGTAGATATTTTGGATCGGCTGCTTTTCTCAAACAGTCTTAGATTACCGGTGGAGTTTGGGAACAGGCTAATGCCAGTAATTGATATGGTCAAGGTCAAGTTTGTCCCAAACTGAACATAACATATAATAAAGTATGTGTATAAGTGAATGAATAAGTATGCGTTTCCACAGTAGATGTATGTGACATTGTGACATTTACATCTACAACAACAAGTAGCTATTGTGGGTCTTTAGCTATACTATAAGTATAGCAATGTGGTCATATGGCCTAATGCAGCACAATTAGGGTACAAGAAACAATTTAGTCAATGCAGTGAGACAAACAAATACCATATTTATTCACATGTCATGTCATAGTCCTGTGTATGGTGAGATGTGTGCTGTACAGTAGCCTAGAGTGTGGGGCCCTGTGTGTGTGTGTGTGTGTGTGTGTGTGTGTGTGTGTGTGTGTGTGTGTGTGTGTGTGTGTGTGTGTGTGTGTGTGTGTCTGTGCAGTGTGTGTGTGTGTGTGTGTGTGTGTGTGTGTGTGTGTGTGTGTGTGTGTGTAGGAGGGGCGAGGCGGGGGGGGGGGGGTCTGTGACAGGAGGACCTGTCCGCTTGATTAATGCGCTCACTCAAACTGGCACCTGGAACCAATCCCCCCCCCCCCCCCCCCCCCCCCCCCCACCACCACCACCACCACCACACACCGTTTGTGTGTGCGCGTGCGTGCGTACGTGTTAACGTGTGTGTATCTGTGTGTCTGTATATACGTGTGTGAGTGTGCACATGTATGCGCATGTGTGTGTATGTGCATTCCATATACAGAGGGGTTGAGCCAGTGGGCGCAGATGGGACGGGAAGGTGGGTGGGTGGGTTTGGAGGGGAGGAAGGTGGGTGGGTGGGTTTGGAGGGGAGGAAGGTGGGTGGGTGGGTTTGGAGGGGAGGAAGGTGGGTGGGTTTGGAGGGGAGGAAGGTGGGTGGGTGGGTTTGGAGGGGAGGAAGGTGGGTGGGTGGGTTTGGAGGGAAGGTGGGTGGGTGGGTGGGTTTGGAGGGAAGGTGGGTGGGTGGGTTTGGAGGGGAGGTAGGTGGGTGGGTGGGTGGGTTTGGAGGGAAGGTGGGTGGGTGGGTTTGGAGGGGAGGTAGGTGGGTGGGTGGGTTTGGAGGGGTGGAAGGTGGGTGGGTTTGGAGGGGCGCAGAGAGCGGAAGAAGAAAGAAAAGAAAGGTGTGTGTGAACGCGGGAGGGGGAACAATGGCTGGACGTATACAGCACGGGATGGGGTGTCATTAATAGCGCCGCGCAGGCCCCATCTCCTAATTTGCTCAAATTACCTGCCCACGCACACTGTTCAGGACAGTAAACCCCCCACCCCCCTCCTCCTCCTCTGACAGCACAGAGGTGTGAACACCACAGATCAAATACACACCTGAACAGCAGAGTGCCCACCCAACCTGGAAACGCCCACACACACACACACAACACACACACTCTTTTATGGAGTTCTGGGAATACTGTACAGGCGTGTGCGTCCGTGCGTGCGTGCGTGCGTGCAAGACAGAGGGACAGAGAGTGAGTTGGAAGGAGCAGGAGTGGGACAGTGTAGTTTTGTTATGCCTATTATAAGTGAGAGAGGGAAAACGAGGGAGAGAGACATGGAGAAAGGCAACCAAGGACAGACATATAGATTTAGACAAAGCGCGTTTTCCTTGTTTATGTGAATCACAATTTGAATTGGAGACTATTTATTGACCAAGCCAATCAGAGGGTTAAAGAGACAGAGAGGCTTAATAATCTTTTTGCTGTTTTAGATGAATGTCAGAGAGAGAGAGAGAGAGAGAGAGAGAGAGAGAGAGAGAGAGAGAGAGAGAGAGACTAGCAGAGAAAAACACAGAGGGAGAAGAATAGGTATAAGACCGCTCGGTGGTGTGATTTTTGTATTTGTTTTACAGAGAATAAGGTTACAAATAAGTTTTAGGGGTTAGGCATGCAGTAGTTTTACTGGGAGTTTAGGAATAAGGTTACAGGTTTTGGCCAGGGTGGCTGTGTTTTGAGGCGAGCTTTCCAGTATTCTAGTGAACTATAGAGAGACAAGTGGAGAAGGACCGGTAGAGAGAGAGACAGGGTAATAAAGAAATGGACACTCTTGTGCTGGTGACACGTACTGTACAACAGTAGAAAGACTGGTTTCACCAACCATCTTCCATCTGGCACTGTGTGGGGGGAGAACGTTTACCGTTCTAAAACCTCCTCTCCTGTCCAGTGGTTTTCCTTGAGGGGGTTCCAGGTGGTCCCCAGCTAAATGATGGAGAGTTGGTAACCAAATCTACCCTTTATAGATCTTTAACTCTTTGAGAGGGTACAATGAAGCCAAATGGACCCGGGTCCATTACGGGTCCATTTGGTTTCATTTTACACTCTCAAGAGTTAATGTATTGTTAAACATCTGCATGACTTCATTTACAAGTAGAGAACATAGAAGAATTGTTATTTTGGATCAACGTGGACAAGATCTTATCCGACGACAAACACGATATTCTTTAGTTTTGGGTCTGAGAGGCTAAATCTCATCAAATTGGTGGTCCGTGGTTCAAATGCTGAATAAATAATGGTCCTTGATATGAATTTTTTTGGAAAACCACCGTTCTAATCTACACCATTACCTTCTTCTCTTCTCGCTTCCTTCCCCTTCTCTGCTTCTTGTCTTCCCTCCCTCCCTCCCACGCTCTCAGGAAGAGGGCGATGACAAACGTGATAGGGTGGCGTTGCTTTGCTCACCGCAATAATCAAGCACAGAGTCGGCAGCATCTCACCACCTGTGACACAAATTAGACACACGCGCACACACGCACGCGAGCGTGCAAACGTGCCCGCACAAAGATGTTATTATGCCCCCCACACTCACAGACACAAATGCAAATGTGAACAGTGCACACATGTGGACACTCACTGCATATGACCCCCCCCCCCCCCCCACACACACACACACACACACGCACACACACACACACACACACGCAGTCACACACACACAAACACACACACACGCACGCAGGCAGCGGAGCATTCAAGCACACATGCACAGTGAAACCCTATACGCCCCTGGGACAGCGGAGGGATAGAAGGAGTGTGTGTGTAGGTGTGTGTCGTTGGGTGCCAAGCTTTGAAGTGCATGACAGTGTGTGTGTGTGGCTGGTAGTTACTGCTCCCCGGGGACCGGGCCACGCCAGAGAGGATAGCGCTCATTTATAAAAGAACGTGGCTTTCTGAATGAGCAGGGGGAGAGAGAAAGAGAGGGACACACACACACACACACACACACATGGGGCTAGGGGAGAAGTGATGAAGTAAAAGAGAGAGAGATACATAGGGAAGGACGGATAAAGTTAAAGAGTGTGAGATGGGGATTCTTTACCCCGTAGGACAAAGGAACAAAGAAATTGGCACTCACTCATGCCACTGAGAGAAAGAACTCAAAACGCATGAGGGTCAATTGAGCTCTCTCTCTCTCTCTCTCTCTCTCTCTCTCCTTAGTGTTTAACGCTGAAAGTGCAAATGGAAATAAATTGAAGTTTGTGTATATCCATTTGGTTACACTTGTTAAGTCTGTAAGTCTTGTGTAAGGCTTTATTCTTTGTGGCAAGCTTCAGCCAAACTCCACTATATTAGAATGCTTAAAAACAAAAGTACCTCACAACAAGTACAAAGACACATGCGAGAGTTCAGTTGGCCTCGAAAGCTTTCGCTACAGAGTGTGAAGACTGTTTGGTATCAATATCCGACTGATGGTATCACTTCGACAAGCAACTCAAGCTGTCTAAAATCAAAGCCGCGATTTGGAGCGTGATCCAAACTGGAACAGACTCTCCGACTCGCATCCTGAATCCTGTCACTTCCAACAGACGTCTGTACCTTTCACTTCATTCCGCCTCTGCTGTTAGACGCAGTTTTGCTCTGTTCTCCTTCAATTTCATCTCTCTGTCTGTGCTCTGAGGAAATAGGCCTCCCTCTCTGTCTCTCTCTCTCTCTCTCTCTCGCTTGTTTTCTCATGCTTTCCTCCCCCTCTGTACCTGTCTTTCATCTCTGTTTTTCTTTCTCTTCTCCCCTCACTCTCTCTCTCCCTCTCTCTCTCTCTCCCCCTCTCTCTCTCTCTCTCTCTCTCTCTCTCTCTCTCCATGTTTTTTGGTCTCAGACCAATAACAGGTCTCCTCCACTTATCTTCTCCTGACTGAGGAACGGGAGATTTCAGCGTAGTGGGAATATTTTATTAGAGTGATACTCTCAAAGCTTCTCTCCCCCTCGCTCTCTCTCTTTGTCTCTTTTAACCTCTTGTCATGAGTGTGTGTGTGTGTGTGTGTGTGTGTGTGTGTGTGTGTGTGTGTGTGTGTGTGTGTGTGTGTGTGTGTGTGTGTGTGTGTGTGTGTGTGTGTGTGCGCAGGGGTGAGGGAGGGAGGGAGGGAGGACAGCTCACAGAGAACAATTGAGAGTTAGTGCTAAATGACAGGCTAGGAGTTGTGCTCTTTTGAATTCTATTGTTTTATTTTTATTCCTGCTCGGGTGGGTAGAGAGATGGAAACAAAAAGCCCAATTGGGACAGAGAGCATGCAGTTCTGTCTCCAGAGAATTACTCTCAGCAGCACAAACAGAAATAGCAGTCATTTTCTTTCCTTTTTGCTGACAAACACATTTTAACGTTTGGGGTTTTTTTCTGTGCGCGTGTGCGTGTACTGTGTGTTGGTGCATTTGTGTGTGTGTGTGTGTGTGTGTGTGTGTGTGTGCGTGTGTGCGCGTGTGTGTGTGTGTGTGTGTGTGTGTGTGTGTGTGTGTGTGTGTGTGTGTGTGTGTGTGTGAAGTCGAGCTCTTTGTGTTTTCTTATTCATGACAAAGCTTCCGTTTCAAGGAAGCATAGGAAACGTATGTTATTTTGTTGCCTTGAATTACAGTGGCGTAGTTTAAAAGATGTATGAGCTCAATAGCGGAGCAGGAGAGATGCCACTGTTCTTTACCGTCATGAGAGCTGGAAACTCTTCCAATAGGTTTCACCAGCAGTGAGTGAGTGGCAATAACAAAACACACTTTTTTTCCCCCTTTTTTTCTTTCTTTTACAAAACAGTTAGTCAGAATGGCCCTTTCCCAGCCGTGGCGCCTGATGGAGGGGAAAGGAACTGGTTGGAATAACGTGTTCCTTCCACGCGTTACGTCCGGCCGGGGAAACTTTCCCCTGTCAGGTAAAAAGAAGCAGCTTGGACTCCTCATGCATAGAAGGAAGCATGAGGTCAGTCCGCTTTTTGGACAAATGTTGAAAGTGTTGCAAACTAGTGATTCAGGAGGTATATAGAATGGGCCTCAGGTCTTAACCTACACACAGACAGGTCTTACAATGTGATAATACAGCCTATACATCATCTATACACACAGACAGGTCTTACAATGTGATAATACAGCCTATACATCATCTATACACACAGACAGGTCTTACAATGTGATAATACAGCCTATACATCATCTATACACACAGACAGGTCTTACAATGTGATAATACAGCCTATACATCATCTATACACACACAGACAGGTCTTACAATGTGATAATACAGCCTATACATCATCTATACACACAGACAGGTCTTACAATGTGTTAATACAGCCTATACATCATCTATACACACAGACAGGGCTGTGAACTGAGCCCTCCCCTTCGGCAGCATGTGAACGCTGCAGAAAACAGTAGAGCCTGCAGGCCTTCTGGTAAACAAACAGAGACTGCTGGGAGTCTTCACTGGGCCTCCAAATTACTGTCTGGTTAACCAGAACCTCTGAGCCAGCCCCTTTTACTGCTACACACACACACACACACACACACACACACACACACACACACAGACACACAGACACACCGAGACCCATAAGCAAACACACGCACAAGAGCATCACATATCATGCACATACACGAACCAACACACATGCACACACACATGCACACCCAGGCAAAACACTATTACACGCACATGCCGCACGTCACATAACATGCACATTGTACTGTATACAGACACAAACACATACAGTGCATACATGCAAAGGCAGGTTATGTGTACACACGCAAACAAACACATGCATGTCTCCTAAAGTCTACACACACACACACACACACACACACATCAGTGTGTGGAGCCTGTCTCCACTCCGGTCCAGCCAATTAGGGCCAAGCTGGGGGGAACTCAAGTTTTTCTTTCTAGCGACCAGGAAAGTTACGGGATCATACACACTATACACAGCCTCGGAGAGAGAGAGAGAGAGAGAGAGAGAGAGGGAGAGAGAGAGAGGGAGAGAAGCACACCCTGAGGGCCCATCATACTAAGTATTACCCCATCATCAGCCTCTCAGTGTGAGGCGATTACTGATAACAAGAACTCCCAATGTAAACACAGTTTTAATGTTTAATGACTTCTTCTACCCTAGCTGTACCTGCCTCTCTGTCTCCTCCTTTACGGTAATAAACTCCTTCCTGACACAGGACGAGACCTTTCTAGATACACAAGACTTCGATTGCTCGACTTTAAAATTAGTTTGCAGCGTTACTTTTTTAGTTGGTGAGAAAGTTCTGGGTTTTTGTGTGTGTGGTAGTTTTGGTTGCCAGTTATAACACATTTATGTTGTCCATGCCATATATATTTGAAACAGTGCTCACATTGTCACTGTGTGGAGTGTTTTCTTTCCCACAACACAGCGATCATCTTCAGGATTGTCTAGAGTTGGTTCCACGTCTGACTGTCTGTGAGTCCTGCAACTACTGGGGACAATTTCCTGTCTCTCAGGAACGCCACAGCCTATCGCCGTGATCTATGACGCCATAAAAGAGGCAGTTTTAACATTGAACGTTATCAATTCTCCAAAACGGCCCACTATAAATCTTGTGCTTCCACGGCAAAGAGCTCGCTCCAAGACGGACAATTTAATTGTCAGCCCGAGACCACATCCCAACAGGGCTGTTGCCAGGGAGGGATTTTTATGTGTGAGACATTTAGATTCTCGGCTACGCCATAACACAACACCGCAGAATAGATCATATTTGAAGGACAGCGTTTCACAACGTAATTGATGTTCCCTGGGAGACTCGGCAGTCACCGAGTCTCGCTGCTCGGGACTCACTTTTATTTTTTTCGCTATAATACCATGCAGTAGGCGTCATCGCTGTCCTAGAGGCTCGGAGCAAAGCATCCTCCATCCTGGGAATATAGCCGGAAAGTCTTGGTTCGTTTGTAGAAAGGAACAGGGGGCAGAGATCACCTGATCATAGTAACAATAGCCATTCATATTCTGTCAAACAATGTTTTCCCCTTCACGGTCAGGGTTTTATTATTGTTATTACTAATGTTATGGAATAAAACCCTGACTGGCATCTGTTTTTAAGGACATCTCAGGCTGGAGGCTGTGTATGTGAACATCCACCCCGCCCTGCCACCCCCCCCCCCCCCTCTCTCTCCGCCCACCTTGCAGTGACTCATTGCTGACCAGTAGTCCTAATAAGCCTCACTGTAATTACAGGCTAAGGCTTTGGGCAGAGGGCCATCTCAGAGCGACTTGGATCTGTCAGCCTCAGTCGTTAACTCCTTCGAGCGTGCATGCTCCGCTGGGATTTGGGTGGGGTGGAGTGGGGTGGGCCCTCCCGAGCGGCAGCGCACCAGGGCATCAGATGTCGCTCGTGCAGATGTCACATGTGCAGATGTCTCGAGCCACCCTGAGCCATGCATGGCAAACTGTGCGCAGGAGCCAACGGCCCGGTCCAAGCCCCGTTTTGACATCTAAATGCCGTGGAATCAATCTAGTGCGCATGCAGGGGCTCCGGGTTGTAAGAGTTCAGCCCTCAGAGTTTGGAGTCGCGGAGTCGCTCCACGGTGAATGAGAGGGAGTTGGATGATGATCAGGAAACCATCAGAAAGGAGGGGAGGGAAAGAGAGAGAGAGAGAGAGAGAGAGACCCTGACCCTCAGAGGTTTGAGTGCTGTTGCTTGATGCTGTTGCCCACAACTGCGGTCGTCCGAAGTGCCTGCATGACCGATACTTTTCAGCCTCTCAAGAGCTATTTTCGTTTCCTGTCTATCTGATTGGCCACTTTGTGAGGGATACAGGCCGAGTTTCTGCAATGATGTTGATGTTGATTGCCCCCCTGAAAACATAGTAGCGGGACAAAGTCAATGCCAGGCAATTTCCCATGTTCATGGGGTTTTTTGTGACGTGCTAGCCCCTCCTATATTCAGCTATTAGTGTAGATTTTCATCCCACACAAACATTAAATTCCCATTGACAATGAAGGGAGAATTTTAGGTCCTATTGTCTGAGCAAATCGGCTAATTTCGTCCTATACAAACATTAAATTCCCATTGACAGTGAATGTAGAATTTTACGTCTGAGCAAATAGACACTCATAATGATGTACATAATGTTAAGAGCGCCATTACTTCACACGGGTGTTATTTTGTTTTTCCTTTCAATGTAGGACTTTACTCACTGTCAATGAATGACTATTCCTGTGATAACAACCACCGCCCATGATTTGAGAGGAGCCAGGATAAACAGATTTATTCAATGGCCTGTCCAAGGTGGAAAAAAACATTAGCATATTGTCCATTTCTATGAGTGGATTTGCCTTCTCTCCGGTATAAATGTTTATGTCTGCATGCGCAATTGGGCATCCCTATAGCGGGATATTCCCCCCCAAATTTGGCCCTCTTCTATACATTGGTTTGGGCCTTATAGGCACCTGGACATTCCTGCACACCGCTTCCATGCACATACATATACATGCAGCCTCTCTCGTCTCCCTCCCTCCCTCTTCCTTCTGTCTTTCTCCCTGTATATATCGTCTACCATCCCTCCCTTCCTCCCACTCTCCTTCTCTCCATCCATCCAGAAGTCCATTATCATCCCCTCCCTCGCTCTATCCTCGCTTATACCATCCTCTAGTCTAGCCAGAGAGCCGGCCTGTAGGCCGAGGTGAACTGAAGCGGTGGAAGAACGGACCAGTGTACAGTTGGAGATGAATGGGAACTTTGGGGAAACGGTCCTGTGATAGCCGATAGCCCCCCTGCGAGCCCTCGTCTGGAGCGCTGCCTGTTCACCTCTCTCCGTAGTCACTCTATCCATCTTGCCTGTGCCTCGCGCACCTCCCATAAATCATCCTCCATCCCGTGGAATGGACAGGGAGACCCAGACCAGAGCAAAGCCGCTCCCCCCCCCACCTTCCACCTCCCGACCCCAACTATAAATCTGGTATTAGTTTTACCTCGCATAATGAATACGGGAGGCTAAACGGTCCTGGATACATGAGAACAGCATGTCTTGCAGATGTACTATAAATATTTTGAAACTAGCCGGCTAGTTTGCAGAGAGGAAGCAGACCCAACGAAATACACAGAGGAAAGGAGGGGGGGGGGGGGGGGGGGGGGAGCTTAGAACGTGTAAAGTGGAATGTTGGCCCTGGCCTCCGAGCCGTCTGTATTGTCTTTAGCACCTACAGAGGCGCTCGGTCCAAGACAAACGCTCTTTACAGGGTTCCCGTTCCCAGCCGCGGCCCCTGTATACCACTCTGGACCTGCCGGCTTCCCTTCCAACCAATCCTTCAAACTGGCCTCCGAGGAGCCGGCTCGTTGTTTGATTAATAGCCCGATCGGACCTGATTGAGTGATAGATGGTTCGGGGGAGGAGGGGGAAACCGGCGAGCCTCGGGGGTGCTCTTGGACCGTGTCTGGGAAAGGCTCCTCGACCGACCGACCGCGGGGGAAAGACGTGATTGGTGGAAAGCTTGAATTAAAGTGAAGTACTACTAGTAATAAGGTAGCTAATGACACAATGGCTCTACAGAGCCCGGCAGCTGCACCCAAACATGCCTGATGAGTGGAAATGAAGTTGTAGCTGATATGGCTCTGAAAGACGGACCGTAAACTCGCAGTACACAAGCACTGAGCACGTGCCGCATGCAGTACACACATGCAGAAACATCCATACGCTGACATGCACATATAAATCCCCCCCTCCCCCCACCCAGCCACACACACACACACACACACACACTTGCAAACACATACGGTACACGCACACGCATATACAAAAGAGTGGAAACTCTGAAAGCCCTCTTTTTGGCATGTTTCTGGCCTCAGCCCCGGGCACTGTCACCCTATCCCATCAAAGAGCCACACACACCCACACACACACACACACACACACACACCACGCACTGCAGGCTCATGCACTTACAAGTTATTACACACACACAAATACACAAATGCTTAAACACAACCCTTACTTGAACACACACTCTGCCACCCCCTATGCCCATCACACACACACACACACACGCACACATGCACGCCCAGTCGCCCACACACACACGAGCGCGCATACGCATACGCACACGCACACGTGCACTGCACACCCACACACACATGCACGCACATGTGTGCACAACCACCCACCCACACATGCACACATCACGAGCAGGCACACACGCGCGCACGTACGCAAGCACACATGCACACACCCACACGTGCACAGCAGTGTGACAGCAGGTGGCGTGTGACACGTCAACATCTGAAGGTTCCTGGCAGTCGGAGGCAAAGTCTCAGCTCTCTCACTTCTTTTTTTTATTTTTTGTAATTTGTATTTTTTTTTTGTATTTTTTGCTCTCCCTCCACGCTCAGATCTGTCATTCGGCCCCTTTTTAATGGCAGCCTTCGTCACATATTACTGCCTTATTTTCTCCTCTCCCTCTCCCAAGCCACAGAGGTTCCTTTTTTTGTTCCTATTTTTAAGTACAAGTGATCTCAATTAGGGACCTCCGTGAAGGCTGGAGGCGGCAGACAGGCCGAGCAATAAGAGCAGAGAGGAAATTGTCTTTATACCCCCTCCTCCTCCTCCCCCCCCCCCCCCTCCTCATCGCCGCCTCCCACCACCCCCTCAGTCTCTCTCTCTCTCTCTCTCTCTCGCTCTCTCTTTCTTTCTCTCGTTCTCTTTCTGCCATGTTGAGAACAGCATGAAATATTAGATGAGCTGAAAGTTGCACTCTGGTTCTGTCTCTCTCTATTTCGTCTTGCTCCGTGTGCATTTCTCTCTCTCTCTCTCTCTCTCTCTCTCTCTCTCTCTCTCTCTCTCTCTCTTTGTTTTATTCTCTTTCATTTATCTTCCCTTGATATATTGTTCTCTTTCTAATAACAGTGTCCTTTGTTTAAATGCATGCATGAAGCATTTTTAATACATAGAAATGTGTCTTTGTCTCTCTGTTTCCCCGTCATCCATTGTGCACCATAGAAGTAGCCCAAGGCGGCCTGATATAGTCATCCTTACCGTTTCTTAAAGGCCTAATAACACTTGTTTGTCATTCACCACATAAATGCCCATACAAGCGCACACACACACACACACACACACACACACACACACACACACACACACACACACACACACACACACACACACACACACACACACACACCACAGAGTGTGCCTTCCTTGTCCTAACAGTTCACGGTGATGTCACGGGCTCAGTGACAAATAGTCATTATGGGCTTAGCGGTGATCTCGGATCAGTGGGTTGATGTGAGTCGCTGAGGTCGTGTCGATGAGGTAAGGACGAGTAAGGTTTCTTCTAGCCATCATCATGCCCTCCTGTCTTGCCCTGCTGGCAGGCTGTGCGTGGCCCAGCCGATTGGCTGATGGCAGGCCGTGAGGCCCGCTGATGGCTGATTGGCTGATGGCTGATGATTGATGGAAATGACGCTTGTGCGCCGCTGCAACTTGACGCGTCGGCAAAGTGTGTCCGTTTTTCTGCGGATGTGTCAAGTTGCAGCTTCGCAGCCTCGCGTCATTTCCATCCACCAGCTGTTTAAGGAACCAGGAAGAGACGCCTGGTCTTTAGGCGCTTTCTTGCCGCCTCTTGGCGCGTTTGTTTGGGTGTACACTGACCGTGTTCATTTAGACTTAGAGCACTGGTTCGTTTGTTTGGGTGTACACTGACAGTGTTCATTTAGAGCACTGGTTCGTTTGTTTGGGTGTACACTGACAGTGTTCATTTAGACTTTAGAGCACTGGTTCGTTTGTTTGGGTGTACACTGACAGTGTTCATTTAGAGCACTGGTTCGTTTGTTTGAGTGTACACTGACAGTGTTCATTTAGACTTTAGAGCACTGGTTCGTTTGTTTGGGTGTACACTGACAGTGTTCATTTAGAGCACTGGTTCGTTTGTTTGGGTGTACACTGACAGTGTTCATTTAGAGCACTGGTTCGTTTGTTTGGGTGTACACTGACAGTGTTCATTTAGAGCACTGGTTCGTTTGTTTGGGTGTACACTGACTGTGTTCATTTAGAGCACTGGTTCGTTTGTTTGGGTGTACACTGACAGTGTTCATTTAGAGCACTGGTTCGTTTGTTTGGGTGTACACTGACAGTGTTCATTTAGAGCACTGGTTCGTTTGTTTGGGTGTACACTGACAGTGTTCATTTAGAGCACTGGTTCGTTTGTTTGGGTGTACACTGACAGTGTTCATTTAGACTTTAGAGCACTGGTTCGTTTGTTTGGGTGTACACTGACTGTGTTCATTTAGAGCACTGGTTCGTTTGTTTGGGTGTACACTGACAGTGTTCATTTAGACTTTAGAGCACTGGTTCGTTTGTTTGGGTGTACACTGACTGTGTTCATTTAGACAGAGCACTGGTTCCCAAACAGTGTGTCGGGAGTCTCGGGACCCATTTGTGGGTCGCGGACACATTATTATGGGTCCCTTTATTTTAATTATCATTATTTCAAAACATTTTCAATAAACAGTCACAAAAAAGCTAAACTGTTCATGAGTTACTTTATGATTTTTTTTCAGTAATTTCATGAAGAAAGAAAAATCTCCATATTTATTTCCATGAATTAGAAAATGTTTAAGCTATAGGGAAAATACTATAGCCATGAATCTACAGGCTGTATTATCACTAGTTTGGGTCCCAGCAGGCAACCGTCTAATTTCTTAGACACTTTAACGTTTTACTATATTCATTGACCGGGGTCCCGCAGGGGTCAATACCTGGTCCCTTCATTTTTACCCTACCCTACTTTTACCTTCACTGAAAATAGCAGATCTACAAACTCACAGAGTGATGCGTTGTGAGCTTGTAGATCTGCTATTTTTGACAAATGTTTGCCCATATTTTCACAGAATGTTCACTGGCTATTATGACATGCCCAGAATAGAGACTGGGTTGGTGGTTAATTAGCTGACGTGTTGGCTCATTTAAGAGTAAAGACTGGCTGTTAGCTAGGATGGTGGTTGATCAGTGGCCAGCTTGCTGATTGATTGGCTTGCTATGTTGGAACTAAGGTTGGGCTTGTGGACAGTGCTGGCTACGTGGCTGGCTCCATATGGCTGGTGTGCTGGTTAGCTGGATGACATGCAGAATTGCCGCTTGGCTGAGTGGTTGCCGGGCTGACTGGATGCTTGGTTTGCTTGGAGGCTGGCTGGCTGACTGGCTGGCTGCAGGCTGTTTGGTTGGTTGGCAGGCTGTTGGGCTGGCCTGCCAAACATGGAAACATCCCGTTAGAGCTGAAAGCTGCCTGGGCCTCGTCACTGCCCTCTTCTAGAAAGCTATAATTAAGTGTCTTGAAAAATGCACCACTGTGAAATGGAGCCTTAATCCTGCGTCTTAAGTGGCTGTACTTTTCCTCTCGAGCCATGAGAGAGAGAGAGAGAGAGATAGAGAGGGAGAAATTTCTCCAAGTGCTGAGTTTCATTTAAGTTGTTGTTTCATTGTGTGTGTGTGTGTGTGTGTGTGTGTGTGTGTGTGTGTGTGTGTGTGTGTGTGTGTGTGTGTGTGTGTGTGTGTGTGTGTGTGTGTGTGTGTGTGTGTGTGTGTGTGTGTGTGTGTGCATGCGTGCGTGAACGTGACTGTGTGACTGTTTGTACACATGTGCATGCCCATATGGGTGTGTCCATGAACCTGTAGCCTACTGAATGTCTGCCTGCTTATTTACATTCTGCGATCAACAATGAGCTCTGTGTCTCCTGTCATCTCTGCTAATGAGGTGTGCTTAATTAAGAGAGAGCTTGTGGGCCCCCATCCCATTTATTTCCCCACCGCTTTCCCCTCTCTCCCATCTCGCACCCATGCAGTAGAGAGAGGAGTGGAGGGGATGGGAGGGGAGGGGAGAGGAGGGGAGAAGAGAGGAGAGGAGAGGAGAGGAGAGGAGAGGAGAGGAGAGGAGAGGAGGGGAGGGGAGGGGAGAGGAGAGGAGAGGAGATTCAAAGAGAGAGGGAGAGAAAATACACAGTTGAGAAGTCTCACTTTGGCTGCCAATGGTCTATAATGCAGCGTGTGCGTGTGTGCGCGCGTGCGCTCGTGCTCGTACGACAATGACAGATATCTTGGCTATGTGACACATTATAGTGGCAAAATTAGTCAGCCGAATGTTGTCAGCTGAGTTTGATTTTACCGAAAACAAATAATTGAAACTGAACGGCGCGGTGCCGGGCAGAAATACAATATTACCATAAATCATAAAAGGAACATTTCAGCTCGATGTGGTATATTATAATATGTGGTTCCTCGCTGTTAGTGACTTCTCCTACTGTGCAGTGACTCGGAGCCAGTGTAACACAGTAGATGAATAATACAGAGCAGAGGGAGAACTCGCAGCTGTGCGCCAGGAGAGAGAGCATGATGAGGCCCTGCTTGACGACTGAACCGTATTACGCCGCGTTTATTACAATAATGATATGAACCGCTCAATATAATGTTCAATCTCGAGCCGCAACAAAATAAGTCCACCGCCACCAAGAAAAATAAAAAATAAAACCCAAGTTCAGTGAAGTTCGTTTCGGTGGTGTGCCAGCGTTCACGTTCGATCAATAAAAAGCAGATTGCGGGGCCCAGGGGTTAAGTCCAGGACACACGCGGTGCGCTTTTGATTGAGCGCCGCATTGTGGCACATTAACGCCCTCTCACACTGTCTCCCTCACATCTCCGCCATACATCAAACAAGCGGCGTTCCGTTCAAACGGTGCGGAGAGGTCGCCCTATATAGACGGCTACCTCCTCTCGTCAGGGAGGGAGCCAGACACAGAGAGACAGCAGCCATGCAGGGCCCGGTCGGTGCATGCACTGTGAACGTGGGCCTATATCCTGTTGGCAGCATGGGAGACAGATGCTGGATCTGGATGTTCCTCAGCCGGGGAGAGGCAAAGCGGAGTCAGATGGGACAAACACTCTTTGATGAGTTGAGCTTGTCAGGGCCCAAGTCACGACCAGAGAGGGGTGGAGGCCACGCAGGGGCCTCGGGTATATAAGGGCTGTCTGTGAAAAAAGAAAGGGAAGCCGCCCGCCTGACTATGTTGTGGGGACGATAAGAGATTCGGATTTGAGGCTGATTATTAGTTGGACACGAAAATGTGTATACGCACCGCACCATGCATGCGGCGTCCCAATGAATATGCAGGTCCACTCACATCTGACAGACTGCGAGGTTGATTGGGATGACGGTATTCATCCGTAAAAATGTACAAATAAACCTCTCCAAAATTAAATTCCGTCAGAAACTCGAATCAAATCAGCGCACTGTAAATATGAATTAGAGCTGATTGCGTTGATCGTGTTAACGATATGGAATTGACATGCGCGCGCCATGATATATCTCTTTCATCCTCGACCAAAACGCAAATAAACAGTTCCAATTTGAAATCCTATCGACCTTTAGGATGTTTTCCCCGTTAGCCCCCAAAAATGTATTCAGTGGTGAAAAAGTGATATTATCAGCGCTGAAACTCAACACTGTTGGAATAACAGCCTCCACCGTTCCAGCAAGGCCATGTTTATCGCTATTACAGATTTAATTACAACTTTCGCATTTATCCATCCATAAATTGTGAGCTGATCTAGGAGAATGTTGGACAATGTGAACCATATTTCAGGCGCTTTTGGGGCACAGCGAAAGGGAAGTGTAACTCAATCACTTCTCTCTCTCTCTCGCTCTATGACGAGGTGCCAGATGCGTGTCAGTGCTTTCAGACTTTATATATCCCTCATACATCCTCTCTCTCTCTCTCTCTCTCTCTCTCTCTCTCTCTCTCTCTCTCACACACACACACACACACACACACACACACACACACACACACACACAATCTTATATCTCTCTCTATATGTATATGATGTTAAACAGTTACACAGTTACAGTATAGGCCTACCGTACACAAACAGAAGTCATTCAGATACTCATATTAAGCTTGTATTTTTTGTATTGAAGCATCCAGTCAGACATTAAACAAATTAACATCATCGTCACAATAACACGTCACAGAAACAACTAAGTCGTCTAAATACGTCGCTTGCCTAAAATAACTGTTATAGGCTAAACAAGTAAACATGCATGCTAACAACGGTCGCATCTGTTGTTTGGGGCCTACATTTTAGGGCATGGAGACGCTCTGTAGGCAGGCTACGTGCGCGACTGAGGGCGGCGGGCCTATACCCCCGACAGCTGCAATCGCCTTCATTTAGAAATAGAAACCCGGGCCTATCAAAGGCCGTTTGTCACATAAAGCCACTGCAATAAAGTCGTGTTTGGGAGCGGAGTGTAGCAGGGAAAACACGGAGATCAACAGGGGCCACATGTTGCGGTGTCACCCCGTTGTCGTGTGATGTGGAGAGGGGCTCCTCGACTCATAGCCTACCTCTCGACTCACTGAGAGACAAATTACATCGGGAGACGGATGAGGATGATGCAGGCAGGCAGGGTCGTGTGCGTGCGTGCGTGCATGTGTGATGTGTGTGTGGAGACTTATAGGAGCTCACAGAGGGTATAGGATGCCCTCTACAGTAGACAACACGGCGGGCAGGCGAGCTGGGTCTGCTGCTGTCGACAATTATTTGACACCACACCCATCCTTCCCAATTCACGGCCATTTCCATATTATTATGATGATAGGCGCCACATAAAATATTTATAGGCATGGAAAACGAGAGATACAATATATGCATATTTATTTATTTAAATGTGTGGCATACTGTTCAATAATTGTAATTACAGAGGGCTGCAGCATGCGGGGATGTTGAAGTTAAGTTTTTCTGACAAACATTTCCATTCAAGTTTGCGCTCTGGCACGCTGTTTTCAGCTGCATGGCTAACTTATATCTAGGCATAATAATTATGTTTCTATTTGTAATTGTGTGAAATGTAAACCATGCAGGTTTTACGCAAGAGACATTTGCATATTTTAGAAATAAATTATGATTCTATAGTGTGTCAGCTAAGCTTGTGCGTAAAAGGCACTGCATCGCAGTCTTTTGGTGCCACCCGGGGCTCCGTTTGATTGATCACACCACTAAGCATGATGTATAGAATAAATTGGCTATCAAGTGGCCAATCGAGCTGCAGCAGTTGGATTTCATGAAAAGCACTATGCATGCAGCAAATGGCTTATCGGGTAGATCACAGGCAGCAGTCATTATATGTTCAGCCATGGGCCTATAGAATATAGGATACCTGTCTGTATACCTGCACATTAACAGCTCTGCCCTGTGCCCGGGTGAAACTCTACCCCGCCTGAGTCACACGCTCTCCGGTGACTCGTTCACGCGGCGGCGCAACAACACACAACTTCGTTTCTTGTTGTGCGTTCGCCTCCTGGCTGGCTCCTCTCTGACTGATCCTCTCACTGCACAGCCAGCCAGACGGCCAGCCGCGTTACTTTTGAGCCGAGAAAACAATAAAGAAACACCGCGATTTATGGACTTTACCAGAATTATTCAATGAAAATGACTGCTTCCACTAACAAACCTCCGAAAAGCGCGTGGATTATTACTATCCGGGGGCACGGTGGTGAAACGTCGGTATGTTGTTGCTGCTGCCTATCGTATTTGAGTTGTATGTGTTCTATTCTTCAGCTCTGCTTGTAATGAGGGGGGAAAGAGATGCGTGAACGTGAACGTGACCCGGTGTTATTATTTCGCGTATATAGACTTAAAACGACCTGTCCGCGCGCGCCAGTCGCCTATAGCCGTATACTGCGTGTGTGCGTGTGTTTGTGTGTGTGTGTTACTGATCACACTGATAGATGATAGATCTCACTCCAGACACACCACGTGTTGGAGTCGCATCAGCACAATAATTGCTGGGCGCTCGAGCTTCTATATAAACCACAAAAGCCGTGAGCACGGTCGGGAAACCCCGACCTCCAAAAACACTAACCGCATTTACGGGCTACAAAAACGCTCTCGTTTTTCCGCCTCCTTCATCTCACCGGCAATGATTCTCTCTCTCTCTCTCTCTCTCTCTCTCTCTCTCTCTAGTTTCATTCCATCAACCTTTTTTAACCCTATATGTTAAACGTGCGGTTCGATGGAGCAACGTCGTGCGTGGCGAATGTGTGTAGAACCCTAATGGAACACGAGCGACTCCGTGCAGGCTATAAATAGCACTCGTATATTGTTAAAACGCAGGGTATTGGTATCTTCTTATATTCAACTTGACTTTGAAAACTTTTTTTTGCACATAATAGCCCGCGGGGCTTTCGGCTTTGACTTTGACACAAAGACTTCAGTGACGCACCTGGAGAGCAGCGTGCGCTTTGAGGGAGAGAGAGAGAGAGAGAGAGAGAGAGAGAGAGAGAGAACTCTTTGAGCATCTGGGGTGGACTGTTGTTCCACTTCAGAAGTTTTTTTGTAATTGCATATTATGTGTTTTGGCTTTTATTTAGCGTTATTTATATATCCACACACGTGAACGCCTGGGTTTGCTTGTCATGGACACTTACGCTGAAAAGTCGGACGAACGGCGAGTCGAGAGATGTGGACACACAGAAAAAAGACCTTGTCATCAAAAAAACATGATCAAGCAGTTCCAGGGTGTTTTTCTAGCTGGAGAGTATTTTATGTCGTTTTGAAAGGCGAGCCACCAAAAAGTTTGTAGTGGAGAGAGTCGAGAGAGGAGAGAGTTTTTTGAATCGCCGCGTGGTGTGCGTCGCCACCCCGAGTCAGACAGTCCCATTTTCCGCTGGCAGATGTGTTGAAGCACCGTGCACGGTGGTGGTCCGTGTGGTGCCGTGCGCTCCTCCGGAGAAGAGGGAGCGCGGAGAGAGAGGAGTGGAGGAGAGAACCTTTTTTGTTTGTCTTTCCTCTCTTTGGTCTCCCCCTTTTTTTTTGCCTTCTTTTTTTTTTTTTAATTCCACGCTGTTGTGATGCGCATCCCCGTAGATCCCAGCGCCGGCCGGAGGTTCAGCCCGCCCTCCAGTAGCCTACAGCCGGTCCCGGGGAAGATGAACCACGTCGTCGGCGATCATGTGAGCTCGCCCACGGCGGGCGGCCCCCAGACCGGCGTGGACGGGCAGACGGGGGCCGTGGTGCCGAGGCTGCGTCCCCACGAGAACCGCAGCATGGCGGAGATCATCGCCGACCACCCCGCCGAGCTGGTCCGCACGGACAGCCCCAACTTCCTCTGCTCCGTTCTGCCGTCGCACTGGCGATGCAACAAGACGCTGCCCGTCGCCTTCAAGGTAAGCTCTCTCAGTCTCTCTCCCTCCATGTCTCTCTCTCGCTCTCCACTTTGTGGTTTTATTTCAAGATGAAAATTAACTCGGTTAAAAAATATTTGTGGCATAGGCTGTTATTAAAACGAGTGATGTTGACAATGACTACATTGTCATTGAACGAGTGCATGTGCTGCGCTTTTGGCATTAGGCCTACAGACAATTAAAAAAAATGTTTTTATTATGGCAAATATGCTGTTAAATGCGTTTATAAGAGATGATGCTTATATAGGATGTGATGTTTATTTTGTTTTAAAATAGGCTGCCTATATGCTCTGTCGCTGTTCATTATGTAATTTATTTGAAAAATAAATTACATAATGAATTGTCGGTAAGGGCATCTTCAACCACACAATTCCAATACCGTTATGGATAACTATAATTATAGGGCCTGATCACGTTCTAATTTAACGATTATTGTAATGTAGGCTACTACAGACAGATATGATGACCTTTTTTAAATCCCATAGAGACATGAAGCAATGAGCTATATGCTACTTGTAGCCTATTAAAGCTAATTAATTATAATTTCTTACTAACCTTGAATTTAAATGTTAAATTAAAAATAAAACGGCATTAATACTGCACCCACTTTTATTTAATAACAAGTGTAAAAACAACATCAGTAATAAAGAGTTCCCAGAATGCTATGCATGTTGACATTTATTAGTCTATTGTGCCTGAATTAACTCACAAAAAAATATATTAATTTCTATACCAAAGTTAGTTGTTTTATTTGGAATTTCTAGTTTTGACCTATATTTGGAAGGAAATTTAACGGGCCTATTAATAACTCAAGAGTTTAATACAACTCAGATGTTATTTTAAGGATCAAAAGATGCTAGTTTGGGCACATAGATCAGCGCTTGTGTCATTAGCTGTCATTACTACACTCCTGTCAGTATTCCACCTCTGTAATTATTTTCTTTTATCTCTCTCCAACATTGTAAATGATAACTCTGGCTTATAGCTATATAGCATGCTGCAGTCTCCATTTAAAAAGAAAAACCCCCACTGTCACTTGACACTTTTATTTCACAGATTTTTGCATTTGATAAGTTACAGAGTTCCCATTAATCATGACATCAATAGCAGCTGTTTAAGCAGTTGACACACATATTAAATTAAACTCATTCATCAATGTAGTTTGAGGGCAACGCTATAGCAGCATGCAGGAGCCGGTGATGTAACGCAGTCTGCAACCCTATATTGATTTGATATATTTTTCTTTTTATTTTGTGGCATTGAAATTAAAACCATGTTGTCATTGTTTAATTTTTATTTTATTTTTTGTATTCTATACACACCGTTCCTGGCGTTTAAACCTTCTGCAGTCACAGTAATTTATAAATTCCCTTGAATATTCTTCCTGTCTTTAACATCATGGTTTCACTTTCATAACAATACATGAGCTTGGCCTCAAAAAAATATTATAATATTGACAGGGTTATATATATTTTAATCTGCATGCATGCAGGATAATACATTAAAATCGATTCATTTAGGGGAATGTTTGCATCTTTATACCTTCTATAATTAATCCTTATTTTCCTTTTGGACCGAATTGTCTTGTTGATGTAATGTTGACGTTTTGCCGGGCAGGTGGTGGCTCTTTTTGATGTAATGTTGCCGTTTTCCCGGGCAGGTGGTGGCTCTTGTTGATGTAATGTTTCTTTTTGCCGGGCAGGTGGTGGCTCTCGGGGACATAACGGACGGGACCGTCGTCACGGTGATGGCGGGGAACGACGAGAACTACTCCGCCGAGCTGCGCAACGCCTCCGGAGTGATGAAGAACCAGGTGGCACGCTTCAACGACCTTCGCTTCGTGGGCCGCAGTGGCAGAGGTGAGGCCTATACGCACGCCATGCAGCGTATGTACACACACACCTCACTATACCGTTCAACGGGGGGCTAATGGCTGCATTAGCCGCGTGGATTAGTGGTCACATTCCCTACACTGTGACCACATAATGATCCACACGTCAGCCCACTTGAGGTTCAAATCCCACCGCCGGCGGCGGGCTCCTATAACATCTGCGGGGGTGATTCAAATCGGCCTTTCATCCTTTGATATCTATAGCCCATTACTCCTCCTGTGAGCTTTTATAGGAATACATTTTTACATGTTATCGCCATCAGGTGGTGAAACGGTCCCTGCGGAGGGATAGTGGCCGTTCAGGCCGAGGGCCACATGCCTGTGTCAGATATATGATATTTGACATCGTGACAAGTCCGAGGTCTTACAAAACCATTAAACCGCCATCGCTTCTTTGTGTTTCTATCTAGAAGCTACTATAGCTATCAAATCCATTTAACATATTCTAACCCCCCCCACCCCCCCCCCCCCCGAAACAAAATGCTTCCCTGCGGAATTGTGACCCATTTCTCCGCCTTCCAGCCCCAGTTTAGCGAGCCTACAGCCTCAGAGAATGTGACTGTGTCTAATAATCTATCGTTGTCTATACACAATATGTTATAGGCGGTGTTGATTTGATGAGAGCGCAGCATTCATTGGATTTGTGTGTGTGTGTGTGTGTGTGTGTGTGTGTGTGTGTGTGAGCGTGTGTGTGTGTGTGTGTGTGTGTGTGTGTGTGTGTGTGTGTGTGTGTGACAGTGACAGTTTGCCTGACGTGACCTTGCGAGGTTCATTAGGTTCCTTATGAACATGTTGGGTGGTGCAGCACTGCCTCGGCGGTACATCAGTCTCATCAGATGTCCTCGGGGCTCTGAGGGAGCTTGCCAGTGGCGCGGCCTTATTGGAGCAAATGACATTCCGTGAATATTTGGCATTGCCCTCGTTGCTGTTAGCGTCAATTACATGTTGTGCAACCGAGCCATCTCATTTATACTGCAAGAGAGGTTTGGCACCATACTAGGGATGCTTTTTCTTCTTCTTCTCTCTCTCTCTCTGCAACAATTCTCCACACATAAAGAGAATGTCAGGCTTCTCTCCCCTGGTGTGTAACATTGGAAGTGCTTTCAAAGGAAGAGATATTCAGTTTCTAAAAGCTGAAGAAAAAAAAACCCAGAGAAAAGAATGGACATTGGGATAAATTGTCAGTGATAAGCGCTGTCATCGAATCTGCCCGTGGCATGGTGACATGTGGCACGGTGACAGCAGTTATACATTGGCTCCCTTTAGTTCAGTGCATTCTCAAAGTGGGGTCTGGAGACCCACAGGGGCCCCTGAAGGGGCTTGAGGGTGGTCCCCCGCTAAATGTGTTAATATAGCAATAAACATTTTTTAATGACTTTAACCCATTGGCCTATACTGTATAAATTAGGGGTGCACGATTATGAAATTATGACCGATGTCCGATCTCCGATTATTTGCAGGGTCATACCTGCCGATACCGATTCTGACCGATTCTGATATTATACAGATGACCACAATGGAAACAAGTCTAAGCCTGTTAATGAAGTATTCAATTAATCAATAAATAGCCTACTCTTTCCAAGTGTCTGTTTTCACTATATGAATGAGCAAAGCCATTGACGGCCACATTATTATTGCATCATCAATATCGGTGAAAATAATCTGGATTATTTTTAGACCAATCCGATACCGATACGGCATTTTTATGGCCAATTCCGATAGGCTACCAATTAACTGATATTGTGCATCTCTAGTACAAATTGATAGGCAATGTTTTCTTTTAAGCACAAATCTTCCCCTTTGGGGTTACCTGGCATAAAATCTTTTCAGATGGGGGCCCGCAGCCACATATATATAAATGTTGTTCATTGACATGAAATAGTTTGAGAACCACTGCTTTAGTTCTTGTCCAAAGTGTGTGTGTGTGTGTGGGGGCGGGCAGAGAGACATACAGAGAGGGAAGGAGGACACGTGCACCGACCGGCCGAGGACCCATCATCACCACGGCGACGGAATAGTGTGTGTCCTTTCGCTACGTGACACGGAATCTGGTGACAGGAAGTGACATAGGAGCCGGGGGGGGGGGGGGGGGGGGGGTGTTGCGGGAATGGAATACGATGCGTCTGAAACATATACTCTGCTCTGGAGTGAGATAAGTACTTGCAGGGCGAGCAGATAGGATGTTAGATAGCTAAAAGACATGCAAGAAGAGAGATGGGAGTAACGGGCCGACAGTGATGGACAAGAAGGGACAATTAGAGCCCTGAATTATGTGGTGCAATACAGGTGATGACACTGATGGATAGTACGGCCTTATAGGCCGAGGCGGGGGAATCCAACCCTTACTTATATTGATAATATCATCATTAGAGTAAGACATAATGGAGGATAAATGACAGCTCCGCCTCTTAGTGTCGATAATAAATTGAGCCCTCATTAAGACTGACAAGCCACGATACAGATGACTGCAATTAAGTAGGGCTGAAATAATTAATTGATTCATTGATCGTATATTCATTAACAAGACGTTCAACCTGATGTACCTATTTTGGGCATGTCATTATATATAAGCAAAAGAATTGAAGGAATTGTAAATAATTGTGAATAGCAGGTCTACAAGCTAACGACGTGTTGCAACATGACGCATTGTGAGCTTGTAGATAAGCTGGCTGTACTATTCACAGCTACAGAAGTCATATTTTTGTTTGCTGGTTGTACTTTTTATTATTACTTTATTTACCAGCCTTGTATGGACCAAATTAAATCACAAAGAAATTGAATAATCAAAGAATTAATCGATTATGACAATACAACGTAAGTTGCATCCCTTCCCTATGGTCAAGAATTAAAGACTGAACTCCAGTCAGTGTCCAATCCCGTCACAGATCAATGTGTTCTGGAAGACATCAGGACTGCAGGCCACCTGTTTGTCTCCGAGATTGTATCTCCCAGGCTCATCTGAGGGTTGCGATGGTATCTCCCAGGCTCATCTCAGGGTTGCTCTTTTAAGGAAGATTTACAGCGGGCTAAACCATATGGTGGAGCTAAGAAGGGGAGGGGATGGACGGTGATGTGGGGGCGGGGGGTGGACCAACGGACAGCTGTTCTGATGAGTCGAAGCGGCGACGCACTCCCCTCTTCCTGTTTCCTGCGCGTGACCATGGCGACGTGATGCGTCTGCATACCTTAGACGTTAGTGTTTGCTGAGTCGGCGGCTGCACTCTGATTCATTGTGTTCCTGCTGCTTTCTACCTCTAGCTCTCTCTCTCCCTCTCCACCCTCCCCCCTTTCTCTCTCTCTCCCTCTCCCTCCATCTCCCTCTCCACCTTTCTCTCTCTCTCTCCCTCTCTCTCTCTCTCTCTCTCTCTCTCTCTCTCTCTCTCTCTCTCTCTCACACACACACACACACACACACACACACACACAAACACACACACACACACACACACAGAGACCCTCGTCTCTCTTTCTCTCCCTCTATCTCTCTTTCTCTCTCACAATCACACGCACGCACGCACGCACTCAACCCCAAGGCAACAACTGCAGAGGATTATCAAGAAAGGAAGTGACTATTAAAATGCCTCTCTCTCTCTCTCTCTCTCTCTCTCGCCCACGCACACACGCAGCGTTAGACATGGAGAAACTCAGGATAACAAGACAGTGGCTCTTTCAATCAATCTCTCATTGAGCCGCCGCCAAAACGACCCAAATAGACCTCGCGAAACAGCCAATGTTGTCTGCCGTTAATCCACTTAAGGCTGATTTGTCCCAGTTTGTATTTGCTATTATGGGATGGCGACCACACTTGTGACTAGGGGATGGTTTGGTGGATGAATGTGGGACATTGTGCGCCCTCCCGCCCCAGTCCCCCCCCACCCCCCTCTCCCCCCAGATGACTTGTCATTTTAATGTTGTTTCATGTTCCCGCAGGCAAGAGCTTCACCCTGACAATCACCGTATTCACCAACCCTCCGCAAGTGGCCACTTACCACCGAGCCATAAAGGTCACTGTGGATGGACCACGCGAGCCCAGGAGTGAGTACCCCCGCACACACATGCGCACACACACACACGCACACACACACGCACGCATCCGCGCATTAACCATTTTCACCCTGGGGTCCCTATTTTGGACATGTCATTAGGTGTTGCAATGCAACATGCTGTGAGGATGTAGATCGGCTATTTGTCATGATGAAGTATAAGCCTATAAGGCATGAGTGCTGAATGTGGCCGACACACACACACACACACACACACACACACACACACACACACAGTGTCTGTATTTTCACTGTGAGAATACGCAAATTCCTGCAAAAGCACAATATATCTCACATGCAGATGCACACGCACACATGCCTACTGCTAGACAAAAGCAATTAGCACATTCGAACCCCCATACTGGTCCATTTGGTTACATTTGTACACTGTCTGAGTTAAATGAACAGTCAGGATTTTACAGTGCGACTGGACAGTGGGTGGATCTGTGCAGCGAGCCAATGGCATTTAAAATCCAAAGGCTCATGGTTTAAAAATGGATCCCTGCCTGAAATGGCGACATGGTAATAAAATAAGTTAATTAACAAACAAAAAAAACAAAAAAATAGGGATTTTGCTGGAAAGAAAGATCTGATCGTTTTTAAGTAGCAATCAACAGGTTTTTAATTAAGTTAACTTCTCAGAAAACAGCACATTTTCCCATGGGAGAGAATGAGGCGTGGAGTGAGAAAGAAAGAGAGATGGAGAGAGAGAGAGAGAGAGAGAGAGAGAGACTATATAGCAGACAAGGAGATACAGACAGAGTGAGAGGCACAGACAGAAATAGAGACAGAGCGAGGGATATACAGACAGACAGAGAGTCCAGACGGACAGACCATTTGGCAACATTTGTACACTCTCAGAGTTAAATTAACACTGATGATTTCACTGTGTGCAGACAGAGACATCGAAGACCTAGGAATAGAGAGCGATGCAGAGAGAGAGAGGCATAGCGACAGAAGGAGAGAGAGAGAGAGAGAGAGAGAGAGGGTACAGCGGGTAGCAGAGTGCTAGCATCAGCTCATTTTAATGGCCCATATAAAAACAAGACTTTAC
>NC_137880.1:25645709-25743209 GCF_963924005.1 Protomyctophum bolini
GGAACGCATGGACCACACAGACGGCTGGCAACTCTCCACAACTCTCTCCCCCCCCCCTCTCTCTCTCTCTCTCTCTCTCTCTCTCTCCCCTCCTTTATGCACCATCTCCCCAACTCTCTCTCTCTCTCTCTTACCCCCTCGTCTTTCTGTCCTTCCATTCCTTCCTCTCAGCTCCCTCTCACTTTCTGTCTTTCTGCTCACATCTATTCCCCCCCCCCTCTCTCTCTCTCTCTCTCTCTCTCTCTCTCTCTCTCTCTCTCTCTCTCTCTCTCTCTCTCTCTCTCTCTCTCTTCTTGCCGGCACCCTATTTACCTGTCTATCTATCTCTCCTTATCTGCCACCTTCCCTCATCTCACCTACTCTCTCTATAAACCTTATCCGCTCTTCTCATTACTCCATCTCTCTCTCCCTCCCTCTCTCTCTCTATCACGCACACACACACGCTGTCTCTGTCTCTTTCCACCCTCTGCCTCCCCCCCCCCCCCCCCCCTCAGAGCTGTCCCCCACGGTGTGGCATGGCATCTGGCTGTCACCCCACTCATCGACCACACACTCTGCCAGCTTCACACTGCCACCTCCTCAGACCATTCATTGTTTCTGACGGCCCGCAAAAACAGCGCAGCCACTGTGTGTGTGGAGTGTGTGTGTGGAGTGTGTGTGTGGAGTGTGTGTGTGGAGTGTGTGTGTGGAGTGTGGACGAGCCCCGGGTTTAAAGGAGCAGTCAAATACGCACCCAAGTGAACTCATTCATCCACTTTTTAACGGAGCCTTTCCACTGCCAGATGACTGACATGCATGCCGCTGCACACACACACACACACACACACCATACGTAACAGTGCATACTGTAGACAATGTACACACTTATATGCACTGCCTGATTAATGCACACACATGCACATCTATGCACGTACGCACACACACACACACACACACACACACACACACACACACACACAGAGAGAGAGATACAAGGGTCCCATGTTATCCTCATGCCAACTCACCCTGTGTCACTAAGCCAAAGCAGAAATGCTTGACACGACATCTGATTTATAAATCATCACCAGTTATTCCCGATTTCACACTTGGGTTTTTAGAACATCTATTCTCACACTGTGAGTTATGTAAGTTTTATGCTTGTACCCTCGGTGTGCCAAGCCCGCAAAATCTTGGGTTTCTTTAGTGTCATCTTTTTGAGTGGTGCATCCACTCCATTGCATAGCCATGTGTGTCCCTGTGTCTGTCCGTCTGAGCACGAAAAGCTGAAACACCTCACTAATACCACTGTTGCGCAGCGTCACTCACACACACCACGCCACGGAAGAGGGCTTGTACATTACAGTACAGTACAGTACTGCAGCACGAGTACAGTAAAGGACCACTCACTTCAGACTGATTTGTATCTTTTTTGTTTTTCTCCGCAGCTGGACCCCATACTACTCCTATGGTAGAAACAGCCTACATGCTAATCCTCGATGCACACGCACGTGCACCGCGGTCATTAGTGGATTTTAGTGCTCAGAATGGGATAAAGTACTATGTTACGCTAATAATCGTCCGGTCGGCGCTACACAGCCTGGAGCGACACTGGGGTGGAAATGGAGGACAATCACTTCCGGGTCGGCCAGATCAGATGAGGGCTCTTTTTCTTTGTTTATGTCACGCATTTCACTGGCACTGGCCTCACGTTACCGCCTATGGTAAAAGAAAATTACATGTGTTTAGTGAAAATAGCCGATCTACAAGCCCACTTCGCTGCACGAAGAGACGCATTGTGAGCTTGTATATCTGCTATTTTCATTAGTTTGGGTCTCGGGCAAACGTCTAATTTCTCTTTTGAGTCCCGAGCTAAAGGCTTGGGAACCACTGCTTTAGGGTCCTGACCCATATAGCTTTAGTAACTCCAATCTTATATAGCAGTAATGTTCTGTAATGTATATACAGAGTCACAGAGAACCTGGCTCTTTGTTTTCCTGAGGGTTTAGGGATTTGAGTGAGTGTTTTAGGACATGTAGAGAAGTAGCAGAACAGGGCTCAGCTCAGATTGAGCACAGGATCCCATTTCCTGCCGCCATTAATTACTGAAGACTTAGATAGTTTACCTACTCGCTGTTAGTTACTGTTTTCTGATCAGCGGAGAGGGGAGAGCGGACAATCGTGGCTTGTAGCTCTGCTGCAAAGGCTGAAATAACACTGTTCAGGGATCAGGGAATGTGTGTGCGCTCGATGTTATCTGCAGGGGAGGTGTTATTACTGAATGAGAAGGTCTGTGGTTTGGTGTGTGCACGTGTGTTTCTGTGGGTGTGCGGGTCTCGGAGCACGTTTGTGTGTGAGCGTATAGTATATAGGCTAAGGAATAAGGATGCATGCTTCAGTTTATGTGCATGTATACCTGGCTGCGTGTGTGTGTGTGTGTGTGTGTGTGTGTGTGTGTGTGTGTGTGTGTGTGTGTGTGTGTGTGTGTGTGTGTGTGTGTGCATAAACATGCATAGTATGTGTACGTGCATGCTCGGCGGAGTGCAGGTATCCATGTGACCGTGTGTGTGTGTGTGTGTGTGTATATGCACGCACATGCGCATTGCTCACATCTGTTCTGAATCTGTCCGTGTTTCCGGCTGCCGGCTGGGCAGGGAAGTGGCAGGCCAGGCGCTATCGAAAAATCTCCGCTGTTTTCACAGGGATGATGGGAATCTCAGGGACTTTCCCCCTCCGGCAGTGAAATCACCCGCCTTTCCCGCTCCTTTAAATACCCCGGGCTCATTCCTCCGCCCTGCTAGGGTTCCGATAAAACAGCTGAGACGTCTTGTGTTTGGCAACAGTTGTCGGCTTAGAGGTGTAATTAACTCATGAAGAACTGTATTTACTGTCAAGGCTGCTAAACTAATGGACTTGAGGTCTGGCCTGTTTGGGGGAGTGTGAATTGGACGATAATGCGGTGGTTGACGTCCCGCATTCCTGTCCAGGAGGGCGGTGTGTGTGTGTGTGTGCGTCTGTGTTTAGACGCACACATAGGTTTCCTCGGCCTGGGTATACATATCGTTTCTTCACTCACGGTGTCTGTAAGCTGAGAGCGACAGAGAGCCCCCGAGCGACCGTCGGTGCACGCATCACGTCTGCGAGGCTTGATGAAGAACTCGTGATGTTGTGAAATCAGAACCTTGCTTCACATTCGTCAAATGTGTCTCAACAGTGGCAGAGTGGCAGCTTTTCCAGCGACTCCGCGCTTACAATACAGCACAATCCCTGGCTTCTCAGGCAGATCAAATTTGTCTTTATTTCTCTAAATATACACATATAGTGTGCTCAAGGAACCGTGAATGTCTGACTTGCCTGTCTGCCTGTATTTCGGGGAGAGAGAGAGGCGGGGCGGGGGGGGGGGGGGGATCCCAGAGGATGGATGTCGAAATCCTAAACGCAGCCTAGTCTGTCTCTTAACTATTTCACCATTCGCTCGCACTACAGGGAGGATCCTATAGCCCTGCTCAGCACCGCCCCACGGTCTCCTGACTGGAGTGGGATCCATCCAGCACTCTTTAATTTACTGGTCATCAGGGTCCCCTCCTCTCTGCTCTGCGCCTCCTCCCCGTCGCCTCAGTCAGTCAGTCAGCCGGTTCCCCCCCGTCGCCTCCTGCCGTCTCCCATGCTATTGGTTTCCCATCACTAGTAGACAGGCGTGCACACAAAGCCTCACTTTGTCCCCATGGCTCTTTTAGGGGAGAAAATTCAGTCTGTCGCGAATGAAAGCGCTGTGATTGACTGGGCATGGCCTGTGCAGAGAAACAGAATGAAAGCGCTGTGATTGACTGGGCATGGCCTGTGCAGAGAAACAGAATGAAAGCGCTGTGATTGACTGGGCATGGCCTGTGCAGAGAAACAGAATGAAAGCGCTGTGATTGACTGGGCATGGCCTGTGATTGACTGGGCATGGCCTGTGCAGAATGAAAGCGCTGTGATTGACTGGGCATGGCCTGTGCAGAGAAACAGTTTGGAACCTCCGGCGACAGGCACAGATTATCTGCCGGGTATGATGACGGCAAAGCGTTAATAACGAGTTATGGACTGAATCATAGACGTGAAGGAGCTCTCTGGACAGACAGGCGGCTGCGTTTTCTATACAGCCCGCTCTGTGTCCGTTTAGCCTGTGAGGAATGGATGACAGCAGTGGCGTGACAATAATGACGAGATTGTCTGTTTTCAAATGTTGATGATGACACATAGGCATTAAAGTCATTATCTGACATGTGCCACCGCCTCCACTTTGGCTCTATTTGTTATGTTTGCCATGCCACTCATGCTCAAATGGCTGTCAAAGCACATCAATTTAAAAGGTGCTACATGTACTACTATGTGAAGCTTAACATCAATAGTTCAAGGTTAAGAAAATAGGCCTGTAGGTTTTCAACAATACAAATAAAATCATTGCCAACTCCAAGCCTCACCTCCTCCCATGCCATTGACTGCACTTGGCGCCAGTTTGTGTCTTTCCCCAAAATCCGGTCCATATTTTAATATATACCAGTGTGCATGGGCTCCCTGTCTAAGCTTTAGGTTTTGATAGTAAGTTAATACAGTAGGTGTGAGGTTTGCAAATGAAGTCACCTGACCCACATCACAATGTGGTGCTCAGCGGCTAAGCCACACTACACATGAAATATCTGAATAGAATCGTACCCACTTTGATAAACTGGCTGCATAGTGGACTTGTCGGCTGTGGTGGTGATGGCTCCTTTGGACAAACGGTAATAGCGTTAATAATTTCTAATTATTCAATGAAAAAAAAAATGACATGCGTATAGATTTGATTGGCATAGCCACATATCCTGCTTTTATGAGCCCTCTAAATATATCTGACTCTTATTTCCTATTTCCTTTTACACTTTTATGGGTGCAACTATCGATTATCCTCATATCGATAATTATATTCGGCATGGCACGTTGTGAGCTTGTAGATCAGCTATTTTTGCTATTCTTGAAAATCCACAATTTTATTACAATTCATTCTTTCTTATAATTGATTAAATCAATTAGTTTGATTAACCGTTACACCCCTACTTGGTTTTGCCCATACGTGAACCGTGGTGGCAAGTTCAGCAATACTGGCAAGATGGAGGAGGGAACAAAGACAAAAGATCTGAGGAAGCACAACATTTGTTTGTTTTGACACAGTAACTATAGGTAACCTAAATAGGTCAAGTTATCTTGATAATGCATTATGTAACATTTCAGGTAACCGCAGAGCTATCAATTCTCACGCATTGAGCGAATTGGCAAATGCCCTTGCTCACATGCACACACCTAACGACACCTCCTATGTCTGTGGAACTGCAAATCAGAAAACGTTACCCCTCAAATAAAGGTGATGCTATCAAGCAGGGTCTATTCTCGTGCCACGATTGATTTCCAGTCATGTAAATTTGCACACATAATGCTTCTATATACAAGGCACACGTTGTTGCCATTTTGCTTGGCCTCGCTGGTATCATATTTATGTATGTATTCGGTTGATCAGATTCGTGTAAATGGTGCAATTATATAGCGCTTTTATCCAAAGCGCTATAACCATGCAAGGCACCAACCTGCACATCGGGAGCAATGAGGGGTTTGGAGTCCTTGGAGACACTTCGACACTAACTCTGGGGGAGCCCTGGATCGAACTCTTCCCAAGAGGCCACTGTACCCATGAGCCACTGCCCCGCGTCTATATTTAATTATTTAATTAACTAGACTTTTCAATGTCAATGCACAGACCTGACTTCTGCAGAAAGATGATATGTTTTCAACTACAGTACAACTTTCACACTTTTTATGAGTTACTTTTAACACTTTCATCCAGCAGGCATTTCTAGATTGTGCGGTCTCTTCATGCTGCATTCATTTATGGCTGGAGGTGCTTCTGTTTCCTGGCGTCATTGTCGATGCATAGCACGGTAGCAGCATTAGCTGTGACTGTATCTGCATAGGCCTACTGTACGTACAGTACAGAAACCGCTATAGACGGCTTGGCCTTCGGCCATGCTGTGAAAATGTTCTCGGAATAGTCAGAAGTGCTTCAGTGCCAATACAACATAACGTTAATGCAACACACTACATAGCATAACGCTGCTGTCAGGCGGAAAGCTTGAAGCTTCATATTTCAACTTTCTTCTTTTTAACTTGGCCACAAATGGCAGCATTGTGAAACTTGCTAATGTGTACGGCTGTAGGCTTTTCTCTGAGAGCAGTGAAGGAGTGTCATCCCGGGGAAATGAATTGTTTGCCTCGTTCTTGGCTTATAGTGCCTTTCAGTGAGTGTGCATGCCAAGAATGCACGTGAAGGTTATACTTGTTGACAGTATATGTGACAGAAGTGCGCATGCGCCAACTTGTAAAATGGTTTCCATTCACCCCAAAATTGGTAACCAGCATAGCAGTAGAGAGCATGCATGGAGACGGCGCATGAGAGAGAATTCAGAGAAGTGATTAAATGTGTGTGTGTGTGTGTGTGTGTGTGTGTGTGTGTGTGTGTGTGTGTGTGTGTGTGTTTTAAGGCTGTACCCTAGCCCTGTTTTTAGGACTCGAACTTCGGCAGGAATTTTCGAGCAAACCTTCGAACCATTTGTTTCTAATTAATTTAAAAAATAACCTTTAAAAATTAACATCACATTTGAGTTCCTTTTGAATGCCTGTCAGATTTCTCTACATAACCGTCTCAGCTGTTGGTGCGCAAATGCGCCTTGCATGCCTTTGATCTACGTGCAGAAACATTTTGACGACGTATGCGCACTGGCGCATCGGTTGTGTGCCCCCCTGATTATTAATAACATCTAAACATGTAACATGTAAACACAACATGAACATAGTACTCTTATTATGAATATCGCATTCTCGACGAGAAATACTTTCGAGTGAAAAAAGATTTGAGTGCCACCTATAACGAGCGAAGGTTGGAACTCCGGGGGACAGCCTTAGAGTGTGAGTGTGAGTGTGTGTTACCCATGGTAGGAGCATATACCCGTCTTGACTGCACGACGCACGTCACTGGCTGGCCAGGGTTTGTGCTGGCGTAGGTTTGGGGTTATGTTAGGGTGGTGTTGAGCCTTTGTTGTGAAGGGTGAAATGGTTTTATTACACTACATATCTGGAGTGGAATCTTCAATCTCTTGGACTTGTCACTGCTCAGCTGCATTGTGTGCACAAACGAGACAGTTACAATGTGTGGTCGTGGCAACACCGGCTCCTTGCACCACGTACTGAGTGAGTCACTTTGGGCTTTGTCATTGATCTAAAGAAAACTCTGAGTCATCCCTCTCCTCTCCTCTCCTCTCCTCTCCTCTCCTCTCCTCTCCTCTCCTCTCCTCTCCTCTCCTCTCCTCTCCTCTCCTCTCCTCTCCCCTCCCCTTTCCTCCCCTCTCCTCCTTGCTCTCTTCATATCCGCCCCAGAGTGTTAGGGTGAGTGCCAGCCCTTTGTTCCCAGGCAGCAGGCAGGTTGGGCAGGATTGTGAGGTAGCTCTAGAGCTGTGTGCTGCCTGCATGGGCCAGCTGGAGCCCCGCCAGCACGCAGCAGGAGTTTCTGCTCTCCTCTGTTTGATATTTACTTAAGCGCCTTTACAGTGGAACCAGTGCAGGACCAGACAGACACACAGAGCCCTGTCAGCCTGTGTGTCTACTCTACAGGCCTCTTGTTTCTATACACCCCTCCTTCGCTAAACTCCATAGTCTACACCTGGGCTCATGGTAAAGCCCCCTATAGCAGCACAGGGCTGCTGGAATAGAGATGCACACACATGCCTACGCACTATACTCACACAAACGCGCGCGCACACACACACACACACACACACACACACACACACACACACACACACACACTCTCACACGCACGTGAATGTGTGTGTATATGTGGTTGTTTGTGTATTGTGGGGGGCGTGGGTGGGGTGGGGAGGACGCACGGTATTATGTTACCAGCTTGACAGAGCGGGTTAAGAATAGAATCAGGGATATAAAGAGTGTAAAATTATAGGTGTAGGAATGCGGCTGGGAGAGAAGGGGCAGAATATATTTGGCATAGGCCATGACTCCTGTGGGGATAATGGGGCGATGGCGTGAGAGACTGTGTTTACCTGAGGAAGAGTATCTCTCTCTCTCTCTCTCTCTCTCTCTCTCTCTCTCTCTCTCTCTCTCATGGGCAGGGTGGGTAAGTTCCGACCTCCCGAGTCTTTGTTTCCAGCAGGATGTAGCATCCTCCTCTACACCAGAAGTCTCTGCTTCTTGTACAGGAGCCCACGCTGTGTTTACTGAGCGAGTGCACAACATGACACAGCACGGCATGGCGTGGCATGGCACAGCACAGCAGGCATGGGAAACTGACTGACTGACACAAACCTGATCAGCAGCCAAGATAACCACTCTGGACCCACTGATACACGGCACGCATTAGTCAGTTGGTGTTGGTCGTGAGCCTATGTGAGGTAGTGCAGCTGAGGATTGTCATAGTTCAAGTCTGGGGCACGTGGGGGCGCTTCGGGAGGTGTGAAATGAGGAATCATATATTTGGTGTTGTTCCATTTGGTAGAAGTCAGCGCAATGGAAGAATGACTCGTCTGAACAGCTGATTCACCGTTAATGAGGCTCACCATTAGATTGTAATGTGAGTTGTAGTTGTGAATGTGATATGTGAATTAATTTACTAAACCCATCCTCTTAGCTCAATCCTGTCTTACAGGAGTTTAGAGTCACAGCAAAATCCTGAGCCTTATACAAGTCCACTTTTACACTCTCAGTCAGATGTAACTACCACTTAAAGTTTAAACCCTCTATACTTCGTTGACTGGAGGTCCTTTTCCCCTCTACATCAACCCTTTTTGCCGGAAAACGCAGATACAGCTTGTAGAATGATCACCTATTATGACATGGCCAGAACCTGGATGCTTATGGGTTCATGTGGTTATTGAACACTCAGGACGTTAGTTAGTTGTAAGTTAGTTAGTTAGTCTATCTGGACAGAGGTGTAGCAGTCACAGCTCATTCTATGCTTGCAATTCATCTGGAAAACAACAGCATCATGGAAGCTCTCCAGTCATGGCTGTGGAGCTTCCCTTATCAAGCTGTGAGTAGTATAGGCTGACTGGCAGTGTGTCCCCACAGGGCATCGTCAGAAGCTGGAAGACCCCCCTAAGACGGGCCTGTTTTCGGACCGCCTCAGTGAGCTGGAGAGGATACGCCAGACCACCATGAGGGTCGCCGTGCCGACGCAGGGCCCCCGGCCGGTCCTTAACTCCGGGCCCAACGGCTTCAACCCCCAGGGTCAGACGCAGATAACCGGTGAGGCTCACAGCTCCCTAGATTTAAGCCACCTTTATATTGCGTTTAATGTTATTCCACCCATTTCCACCCAGCAAAATCCTGAGTGAGTAATTTAACCACTTCAAACCTCAGCAACCCTATTCTGGGCATGTCATTATAGGGGTTGATAAGGTTCAGATCTTTAAAAACATTGTCAAAGAAATAATATATATAGCTGAAATATCCCAGCAACAAGCTCACAATCTCACGGCGTGTTGTTAGGTGGTAGATTGTTTGCTATTCCTCATACGGCAAAGAATATAGGGCTTTGCCTTCCTATGTCAGTGGTTTTCAACCAGTGGTCCTTGAGGAGGTTCCAGGTGGTCCCCAGCTAAATGATGGAGATTTGGTATAAACCTAATGGACCCTTATAGATCTTGAACTTCAAGTTCAAGAATGTTTTCGTTTTACACTCTCAAGAGTTACATTATTGTTAAACATCTGCATTACTTAATTTACAAGAAGTCTACACAATTACAGAATGTAGAAGAATTGTTATTTTGATCAATGTTTGCCTGATCTCTCCTAATGGCAGCATGGGTAGTGGACAAAATAGTATAGTATAGTATAGTAACAAAATATTTGTGTCCGAGAGGCTAAATATTATCAAATAGGCCTTGATATGAAAATGGTTGAAAAGCACTGCTATAAGTGATAACTGATAAGGTAATTTGCTGAGAGTGTAAAAATTGAGCCATACAGGTCCACCGAGTTAAATGTTTTTAATTTTTTATGATACGTAGCTTGCAGAGTTAGTTCAGTCAGATATACTCAAGGGGTTTCATGCTGTGCTCAAGGGTGCACACATATACTCAAGGGGTTAATATGCTGCATTACTATGTGGGTGTATTGTGTGCATGACCCACATGTCATTCGCTGATGTGGCAGTCAGCTGACCATTTGGGCGGGGTATTTAAGCTCACTGGACGGCATGCTTCTTCCTGCCTTCCTTCTGCATATGGTTCCTGGTTGTTGTTATGTGATCACCGGTGGGCTCTGTTATTTCTGTTCCCCATGGGGGTTGTTATTGTATCTATCTCCCTGTTCTTAATGTTTAATGATGGTGTTTAATTGTGCCGAGCAGGGAGAAAAATGTAGCAGAGCCGAACGCCACGATAAAATATTATATGCATCTTCTTCTATAATAAATATTGGTTAAAAATATTCGTGAGTTATCTGACTGACACTTTTTGTGGCTTTCGCCTTTTATTTTATTTTTGTAGAGGGATAGATAGAAAGTGGGCTGACAGGAAATGGGGAGGGAGATGAAGGGGGGGGGTGACATGCAGTAAAGGCCGTTCGGATCGGGGGTCGAACCCGCGGCACACTGCCAGACTGGATAACCAGCCAAGGTGCCTAGACCGCTGAGCCACGGCCCAGGCCCCACCAGGTTAAATGAACAGACCATGTACTTTGTTTTGTTAGGGAAGGGAAATGAGTTGAGTCCCATCATGTCTCTTGGCTCTTCACGACCAGCTTAGGAATCTGTCAGGGCTGCGGCTGACCGTATTGCACCTCATGCGCGGTCGGTCCGCTGCGTCTCGACACAGAGCACGGCGAGCCGCCGGGTTGAGCCAGCAGACGTTTATATGTCAGGTGAAATGTCACACCTGGAACAGGAGTCACATGTTCACGGCGCTAACATAACGGTTCTGCCACGGAACAGTCAGATGTCAGATCTCCTCGGAGGTTTGCGTGTCCCTCTCTCTATAGGTGCATTTGCATCCAGTAAGGTAACCCCATCTCTCACGACTTTGGGATGTCTGCCACCCGATCGGCCGTGCCTCTTAGACCTCGTCACAGGCCCATTTTCCTGTCAGCCGCTCTCTGGCGTTTGCTCCACACAGAGAGAGATAGTTTCAGGGACCGTTAGGCAGATTAGAACGAAGGAGAACTTGCCCGGAACAGGAATTAATTCTGTGCAAGCGGAATGAGCTCGCAACTGCAACTTGAGTGTATAGGTTTTGAGGTCAGGCTTCAACGCCACACGTCCAAGAGCAGTGTCATATTTACCTAGCGGCGGTCACTCACTGTAAGTAACATCAGTACATTCTGACAATGCACCCCATCGTTGAAATGTATCTCATTAAATCAAGCGCAGCTTCAGTCATACAATTGAACTGAAGGTAAAAGTTCCATGCGAGCACAGATATAAAGAGTATTTCTTTGTTTGCATGCACTGTGCGCCCGCACGCGCGCGCGTGTGTGTGTGTGTGTGTGTGTGTGTGTGTGTGTTTACATCCTTGGTAGTATGCCAGCAAGGCTCTCAGCTGCAGCGTGATGTTTTATGAGACAAACAGGAAGAACGTCTCTTGGAAGGTAAACATTAGATGTGTATCATTACCGAGGACGTTGCATAAGAGGTCCAACCAATACTTAACCTCAAAACACCAGCGCAGAGAGAGAGACACCGGGAGAACGAGTGGTCTTTAGCGTCCTCAGTCAGAGGCCATTCTGTGCCTTGCATTTGGACTTTGGAAACACAGTGTGACAAAGCCAGCACTGCTCAGTTATCAGAGCCCCATTTGACCGCTTAAACCAAATATACTTAGTTGTCCCGGGTCCCTCCACCACCCTATACTTGGCCTGCTCTTTTCCCCTCTACACCGAATCTCTTTATCGAAAATAGCAGATCACCAAGCTCATTTGTAGATCTGCTATTTTCGCCGATTGCCCCCAGAATAGGGACGCTTCATGTGGTTACATTTCTCACACTGTTGCTCTTTCTCTCTCTCTCTGTCTCCCTTTCTGTGTGTCTGTGTCTTTCTGTGTGTTTCTCTGTGCCTCCATCTTTCCATGCTTCCCTCCAGACCCCCGGCAGTCCCAGTCCTCTCCTCCCTGGTCGTACGAGCAGACATACCCGTCCTACCTGAGCCCCATGACGTCGCCCTCGGTCCACTCCACCACCCCTCTGTCTGCTAGCCGAGCCACAGGCCTGCCTGCCATCAGTGACGTCCCCAGACGCCTTCCAGGTACCCTAGACCTCCTTGCAGCCACTTCAGTTCACACTACTAGCCTGCTCAGGATAAACTCGTTTAGTTTCACAATTTCCTGGACATTTCCGGACGCTGGAAATTGCATTGAAGCAGCAAACTACAAGAAATGAATGGAAACAATATGCTGAAAAGTAAAGATTTTAACGTCATGTCCATATTTGATTTATAGGTGAAATCTTTAGTTATGTTTAATAATAATTCAACTCTTACCAGATACCACTACAAGGATTCCATGTCTTTTTGATCCTAGATGACTATTTGTATTTGAAGTATCGCCTTATGTTGTTTCTTGTTTACTGTAAATCTCATCTATCTAGATGAGAGTTTGTCTGTAGTGTGTCTGTGCATGCGTGCGTGCGCACTGTATGCATGTATGTTCCCCCCCCAAACGGCTAATCTCGCAAACCACTCGCAAACCATCAACAGCAAATGTCTTGAGCACGCTGCTCGTTGGCGAAGGACGTCAATCCCTGAGTATCTTTTGTTAATATATCTATTTGCATGTTGTGAAGTAATTCATAATCTCAGATCCACAGCCCCTTCATATTTGGGCAGAACCAACGTTGTCATTATGACATCAGAGTTAAATCCCTTCGCCACGGAAAAAAAAATGATATGCTACTATTTAGCCTGAAACGGAACACAACCCTGTTACCACAATGAGCTGCTATTAGCTCATCATAAGATGGACGTGAGGCTTGTTGTCAGTTCAACTCCCTCTCCAAAAGCGGTTTGGATGGCTTCTTTCAAACAGTAGAAGAGAAGAGAAAAAAGAAAACACACACGCACGCACGCATGCACACACACACACACACACACACACACACACACACGATTGTTTCCTTTTTTTCATCACTCCAAGTCTTTGATCCCAGTGGAGTATGGGTAATAACAGGCCCGGGGATAATAACAGGCTCGTGAGGGACAAATAAAGCGTCTTTATAGCGATACGCCACTCTCCCAAAGCATTCTGGGTAATTGCATTAGCCCAGTTCCCTGTGCCATAACAGCAGCATCTGTGTTCTAATTTGTCCCTTTCCACCTAAACATTAGTATTCCTTAGAGAAAAAACTAAACAAAAACAAGAAAGGCTACATTAAATACCGCCAGACAAGTTCTCTTCCTCGTACACCTGTTTGACCCACTGCCAGGTGAAACCTTTTCTTTTAACTCCCCTGTGATTTCTCCCCCCCCACACACACCTCTCTCTCTCTCTCTCTCTCTCTCTCTCTCTCTCTCTCTCTCTCTCTCTCTCTCTTTATCTCTCTGTTTCTTTGTGTTAATGTACTACACCCTAATTCCTCCTCTGTGTGCCCCGAGCAAGGGTGAGCGATTAAGCGACTCCGTGGTGTGACTGTGCCTCAGAGAGGAGTTTGAAAGCCAGCCAGCTGCCCTGTCAGCTTTGATTAGCTCGGTCTTTCCCCTGCTGCTTTCATCTCAGTAGCGTCAGGGCTTTGTTCTCAAAGAAACGCACACACACACACGCGCGCGCAAGCACACACACACACACACACACACACACACACACACACACACACACGCACACACGCACACCTCTAGTGTGTAATACCTCCTAAGTGATGTGACTAAGGGTCTCAGATCTCAAGAGATCACATTGACACATCGCCAGGTGACGCTAGCAGTACCTGTAACAGTATCCAGTATCCCGCACGCACGCACGCATGCACGCACGCACGCCACGCACGCACGCATACACTGAGACACACATCCACACACTGAGACACACATCCACATAAATAGAACCACACCCACAAACAACACACACGTACACGCACACATGTACACGCACAAGGAAACGGGAAAACATACCTAACAACAAACGGCTCTTGTCACGGAATGTTATGCATGATTTTAAATAGCCGATCTACAAGCTTGCTGCGTAAGTGCTGCGTACCTGCCGCGACCTACAGTATAGTAGTCTATTTTCAGTGCGTGACACCGACGCGTGACTGTAAGTAGAACGGGTATTTTACTGTCAGCTGCACAAATGAGCCGATGGCAAAGGTTCATCATCATTGTCGATTGGAGTACTGAATTCGGAAGTGGGAACCGAGAGTTTTCGCGTCTGTAGAACGTGTCCAAATATTTATACGACACCAAGGCTCTGCTTTCATTTAACAGCTAATGAAGCTCAACCTGGCTCATCATCACAGAACCACCACACGCACGCGCGCACACACACACACGCACACGCACACGCACACACAAACACACGAGCACACACACAGACTCGTCCTCCACTCCAATGCACCGCAACGGGTCCAAAATGTTACAAGCGGGAGTCAGGGAGAGTACTGAATGCTCCCCTGCCGGCTGAGATCACACTGCTTCCTCTGTTGTGTCGCAGACAATCACCTACTATTCCTGCTATGAGAAATCAAACGGATCTCATGAGGGAGGAAGTAAAAAAATAAAAAGAAAGTCTTAATTGACAGCATATGCTATCTGACGCTGTGCATGGCGACAAAAGCCCGGCTTCGCAATTTCTGCCCCGCGCATTTTCACTGTCCCTCCACACATCCCCCCCTCCTCCTCCTCTTCCCCCAAACTCCCAAATATACACTCGCATACCCCCCCCCCCCTCGCGCGGCAGACATGGTGACATGGAAGACGCCTAGTGATTTATGATAAGAGCGCAGTGGCTGGACTCAACCACTGAAAGGAGACTGAGAGAGTGAGTGAGGAGGGGGGGGGGGGGTGAGAGAAGGGGTGAAGACCTCCTATTCTCCGTCAGACTCTCTGCGTCCCTGGATGGAAGCATGATGCTCGCCACAGCCAGTTTAGTGGTTTTTAATTTTCTTTTTCTTTAGTTTTCTTAGGGACGCGAAGCAAAGAGGAGAGGAACCAGGTTGGGGGTGTGGGGGGGGGGGGGGGGGTGCATGGAGGGTCCTACTCACGCTCTCCATTTTCTAATATACACACGCGTGCGTGGCTGCAAGCACATAGACATGCACTGACATGCAGACACACTGGCGCTCACGCACACACGCACACAAACACACACAGACACACACACACCCACACACACACACACATACACACGCACTGTGGAGCCGATGGGAGGCAAGGAGAGGAGCCACATCAGAGCTCAGCCTTGCCTCATTATGGATCTCATGGAAACAGTTTCTCCCCAAAGTGTTTCCACATGTGCTGCTTCTGATTCATCCCAACTGCTTTTTATGTGCATACAGTATTCACACACACACACACACACACACACGCACACACACACACACACACACACACGCACACACACACACACACACACACACACACACACACACACACACACACACACACACACACACACACACACTCAGAGAGCTCATGCACGTCCGGGCGGTCATACGCGCACACATATCCATACAGGGTTCTCATATGCACACGCAGTGCATGCATAAACAATCACGCAGATACACATAAACATGCGCCAACACACGCCGAGAGAGACATAAATATGGAGCAGGGTAAACATATTAACGCATAAGCATGCTTGGGACCTCTGCTATGTGTTTGTTCATTTTATCAAAACTCAAAAGTCAAAGTTAAAAACTCAACCGAAGTGTGTTACAGTTTTTCTTTTCTTTTTTTTTAATGAATGCTGAGCCCACAAAATGCATTATCCCCAAGACTTTTCCCTAATTGTTTAACTGGGTTTGAAATGACTGGCTTTCGCTAGCTGCTATACAATTCAATTTACTACTGTTTGGTGTCCCAGCGGACTAACTCGTTATAGTCAATCACTGAACAAGACAAAGTACAACAACTTTTGTATCGGAGTCCAAAGCCACATCTCACACGATCAAGTCTGACAACGGCAAAGAATTAAAACATCACACATTATGAATACACAATGCCTATCTATAAATCTATTTCCATATTTAGTCTGTCTGGGTGGATGCATATGATCTACACAGCAGTGATTCTCAACCTTTTTAGGCTAAATATAGTAATCATATTTGAACTGGGGACCCCCCACCCTGACAAGCACTTGGAAGTTGGAATTGTAGAAGTTGAGGCACTACATTTAGTTTGACTTGATGCAGGCTCACAAGCTTTTAGATTTGAACTATTTTCTAAATATTTTGCCTCTTTCTTATATTATTTGACAATTTTATAGTGCAGTTTGCTGATTACTTTGGATACAGTAATGTTTTTTTTGGGTGTCCCAGCCCACAGGTTGAGAACCCCAGATTTACAGGACTACCATTGATCATAAGGACTTCCAAACTTATGACTGTCTCTCTGTGTGTGTAGGTTCGTCTGACCTGAGTCCGTTCCCGGGGCAGTTTGAGCGCCAGTTTCCAGGCCTCTCCTCCCTGACGGAGAGTCGCTTCTCCAGCCCACGGATGCACTACCCGGGCACCTTCACATACACTCCGCCCGTGACCTCCGCCATGTCGCTGGGCAGCGCCCACTACCACACCTACCTTCCGCCGCCCTACCCGGGGTCCACTCAGAGCCAGAGCGGGCCCTTCCAGACCAGCAGCACGCCCTATCTCTACTACGGAGCCTCCTCGGGTTCCTACCAGTTCTCCATGGTGCCCGGGGGCGATCGCTCGCCTTCGCGGATGATACCGCCCTGCACTAGTGCCTCCACGGGCACCTCCCTGGTCAACCCCAACCTGCCCAGCCAGACGGAGGGAGGCGTGGAAGGCGACGGGAGTCACAGCAACTCCCCGACTGTGCTCAACCCCGGGGGGCGCATGGATGAGGCGGTCTGGAGGCCTTACTGAGGCATGGGGCGCAGAGGGGTGGGATGCGGCATGCATGGGGGGGCAGGGATCATTATGGGTTGGCAAGACAAGCGCAGAAGTCAACTGTCAATGTCATGGTTTGAAAGCACAAAACCTTTTTTTTTACCCAACCCCCAAGAGGGGGAGTTTTGAGCGACGATCAGCAAAGAAAACGTCTCTCCCTTTCTGCTCGGATATTAAGGTTGAGATAAAAAAAAAAAAAAAAAAAGAAAGGCCAGGCTTGCATGGACTTGTCTTCCTGGAATGTGTTTTGACCAAGGCACTACAAAGGGAGTTATTCTCACAGCAATAATGAGAAAGACACCAGACAATGTTGGTTCACTAGGTCCAAGTGGATGATGGATGAGACATTACCCCTGTTTTATTATAATCCACAAGCTAAGGGATGCTTCTGAACATTTGTAAGAGTCTCTTTTTTTTGTATAGTGTTTGTATTTCTATAAGGCTTTTTGCAGAGCATGTTTTTTTTTTGTACCATGACAATATCAAGATGCAGGTTAAGCACTGAGTAGCAAGTGATGAGTGTAATTGCGTACGTTACCGTAGGTGGTATGAACCATAAAAGTTGCTTTAAAACCAATTAATTTAACTTGTATATTGTGGGTTAAACGTTAATGTGGATTGAGGCGTTTCTTTTTTTCCTTTTTCTGAGGAGTTTTAACTTATAAAGCCATAAATTATGTATTGTATTTGAAAACTTGAGTCGAAGTGTAATCTGAATATTTTTGCTGCATCTATATGACTAAGTTTAAATTAAATTCTTTTGATAGGTAATTTAAAGAGTGAGAAGTTTTAGGTTTTTATTTTATTTTTTATTGTACCCAAAGATTTGAATTGTGTGGAATATTGAAATGCTATTTCCAAAGAGTATTGCAACATATTGTTTCTTCTGGTGTAACGTTCAGCTTAACTGCTCCGCTCATTAAGCGCCCAACATATTCGCTAGGCGTTGACATGGATCTGGCTCCAAATTAAAAACCCCTCGGTATTCATTGAGCAATATCTTGTATTGTGTCTCTTGGAGACATACCACAAAAAAGTCCTTCGACAGGGTTAAAGAATTATCCAATGGAGAAATTCTATCTCTCTCTCTCTCTCTCTCTCTCTCTCTGTCTCTCTCTCTGTATTTTTGTTGTTTATTCTAAAGTATGCACCACACACACATACCACACATACATACATATATATATATATATATATATATATATATATATATATATATATATATATATATATATATATATATACACACATGTATATACATGTATATATATAGTATATTCTGTTTATGTACAGTATATACATATACTGTATACATATGTGTGTGCGTGCATATTTTCCTCTTTGTGCTCAGACCAAATACGAGGCTTTGCGGTACGAACTATCGTACATTCATACTCAAGATTGACATTTAGCCCAAAGATGATTATGGTGGTGCCATGATGACCAGCGGGTGTTCTTAAAGTGCACTTCCCAAAGATGTAGCGGGTCTGACCTAAATGTTCCGTTTTAATGTCACGATACATGACTCCTCTCAGGACTGGAATAATCCGTGGGTGATCTGGAAGTCCACATCATGCAGGCTTTGCTGGATCTGCACTATGTCCTCTGTATAAGCGATGCAGTGGAATGTCTCTGTGCGATTGTAGGGGAACGTTCCCCCAGAGGGACTATAGCCTGGTTTATACTTCGTCATACAGACGGAAGTCACACGTCCCCAACATAGCCCATCTACAACTACGTAGGTGGCAGTGGTGGTGAGTACAATGCGCTCCAGTGCTGTGTAGCCTACTTAAGTACAGTACAGTTTTTAGCAGGTACTTTTACCTCCAATTTTCAGTACTTCTACTTCAGTACTTTATACTTAATACTCCTCTACAATTTGATTTGATAACTTTAGTTAATTTTGATTATATTACAAAACATATAACCACTTCACCCCTATATACATTTCAGCCATTTGAAAATAGCCGATCCACAAGCTCACGATTGCATCACGATGCGACACATTGTGAACGTGTAGATTTTTGTACATTTGGAAAACGTGTGAAATGGGACATTCTGCATAACTGAGTACTTTCTACCTTTGGTACTTTAATTACATTTTGATACCAAAAATACTTTTGTACGTAGAATTGAAATCCAGACTTTCACTGGCAACAGAGTATGTCTACATTGCAGTATTGATACTTTTTAAGTAATAAACGTGAGTCCTTTTTTTCCACCACTGGTCGATGGGCTATGTTGTGCGTGCGGCGCTGTATAAATGAAGGGTACGTATCTTAGAGTATATATGATAATATATAATATATACTCTAAGGTACGTATATGGTAGGTTTACACATCACGTGCTTTGAGATGGCTTTCAAAAAGTTTGTCTCGGTGTCTGACACATACGAGTGCAAATGTATTTTTTTATTTCCTCTTTCAAACTCCTTTGAGTTAGAAAAGTTAAATATTGTAAAAGAGGCTGTGATGTTTCTTCAGGCATTTCTTTTTTTCTTTACAAATAATGTTTTCTAAAGAAGAAAAATAAGTAATTTATTTTCCATTTCCTGTGTGTGTGTGTGTGTGTGTGTGTGTGTGTGTGTGTGTGTGTGTGTGTGTGTGTGTGTGTGCGTGTGTGCATGCGCATGCGTTCGCGTATGTGTGCGTGCGTATGTGTATGCGCGTGCGTGCGTGCGTGTGATGGTGTACAGAATTGCTCCCGGCCCTAAATGCCCAGTATTGTGTGAGCTCAGGATTATTCTAGTGTGCAAATGCAATGCAGAGATTTCAAATTTGATATTAAACGTTGTGTGAGATTTCCAAAACAAAAAGGAACAACAACAAAAAGACTGGAAACCCAACAAAGATAGGACAGTTGTGTATGTTTGTTTTCAATAAGCACTTATTCCATGTTTAAATTCCTGAAGTTTTCATTAAGCACTTAGAACATGTTTAAATTCAAGCAGCACTTGCAGCTATGGCTGCTGACAGGGCAAGCGGTTTTCATCTTCAGTGTAACGCCACTGCAATCACCCGCATGCATAGCCTACACACAGCCACACTCACACAGCATAACATGTGGTTAAACAGGGCGATTGGAGTTGAATCTGATCACATGAGGCAGTTGGTATTTATTGGAAAAACAATATTTTTCTGTTCTCTGTTTTCTGTTCTTTTTTTTTTTGATCTGACAAAAAACAGCCCTGTCCGTGGATCAAACTTCAATCTCTTCATGGAAGGTCTGCATGCATAGCCTCTCTCTGCCAATCTCTGCAGAGGATGTCTTGAGCTCATTTAATGGAATTGAACATGTCACACTACATTTCCTCTTTCAGCCCCAACGCAGATGCAATCCTTCTATTATCCTTTAACACTAGAAAACAAACCACCAGCCTCTTAGATTGTAGCATTTTATTTTATTTTGTTTTTTAAAATAGTTTCTCTTCTCTTTTTTTTCCTTTTACCAATCACACATTTGATCAGCATCTCTATTGAAAACATACCCATCTGTTGGAACTTATCCCACCTTTTTTTCCCCCAGAGTTTGAGACATGAGGACAAAGGTATTTTAGACTGTTTACACTTCCATGCAGCACTGACATCTCATTCTGTCCTCATCTGCTTTGTTTGTGTTCTGTTGGTTTTGTTTTGTTTTCCCCCTAAATGAGAGGTCGATGCTTGTTCCCCCACCTCGGGTAAATGTTGCTTACAAACTGTCGTCAAAGATGCTGACCTTGTATTAATAAACGGCACTGCCGTGTATGATATCCAGGAAACCATACTTTACCCCGCACTCCTGTATGTAAACTTCTTTACTTGTTATGTCTATCGTTAGCGCTTCCTCTCTCATGAACACAATTGTCAGATCAGAACGTGTCTCTGCCCAAGATGAGGCGAGTCTACGTTCAGATGTTTTGCTGGTACGTTTCATATCTAAAAAAAGGTCATTTGTGGGGCGAGTGTGTTCAATCAACCAAAAAAAAGGGACAAAGGACCTGACAACAGTGAGTGAAATTGGCATTGTGATTGTACATTTGTTTTTGTTTATGTTTCAAGAATAAAAGAGGAATTTTGTTACGTCATACGTTTTTGTCCCCCCACACACACCCTCTGTTCTCTGTCAGCCAGGTGATGAGAAGTAGAAGTCTCTTAATCGTAATAGTGTAGAGGGCATAACACAGTGATACTCAACCTCAGGCCCGCGGGCCACATCAGGCCCGCGGGACCATTATGACTGGCCCACCAATGAAAATCTAAAAAAAAGAAGAAAAAAAAATCTGGAAAATGAAATAAAAATAAATAAATCTGAATGAAGTTATCTTTAATTACATTATTATAAGTAATACTATTAGAGTTGTACTATTACTCGAACGAAAATAAAAGCTTGGGGGGGGGGGGGAGATGCAATGCAAATGAAAGACATATACTGTGTGTCCCTATTCCCTGACATAATTTTATAGCTAAACGGACAGAATTCTATTTTATTTGAATGATGAAACCCAGCTGCCATTAATAGTTGGAAATGGAAATTGCGGAAATTGCGGAAATGGAAATTGCGGAAATTGCGGAAATTGTAATTGCGGAAATTGCGGAAATGGTGGAAATGGAAATTGCGCAAATTGCGGAAATGCGGAAATGGAAATTGCGGAAATGGTAATTGCGGAAATTGCGGAAATGGTGGAAATGGAAATTGCGGAAATTGAGGAAATTGCGGAAATGGAAATGGAAATTGCGGAAATTGTGGAAATGGTAATTGCGGAAATTGCGGAAATTGCTCTTCACTTATAGCTATCTATTTTCAGGTAGATTGTTTTATTTTACTCAGTCAGCCATATCACTACTCATTTATTTTCATGAAAAAGGTCATAGCTGGGTAATCTATTTTCAGGCAAATTGTGTTTATTGTATTTTATTTTCTGTTAACCAACTTGCTGGCTGGCAGGCAGGCAGACAGCTACTCATAGACAGGCAGACAGACAGACAGCTACTCATGGAGAATTGGACAGGCAGGCAGTCAGACAGCTACTCATAGACAGGCAGACAGACAGCTACTCATGGAGAATTGGACAGGCAGGCAGACAGCTACTCATGGACAATTAGACAGGCAGGAAGGCAGACAGCTACTCATAGACAGACAGACAGCTACTCATGGACAATTGGACAGGCAGGAAGGCAGACAGCTACTCATAGACAGACAGACAGCTACTCATAGACAATTGGGCAGGCAGGCAGACAGCTACTCATAGACAGACAGACAGCTACTCATGGACAATTGGACAGGCAGGAAGGCAGACAGCTACTCATAGACAGGCAGACAGACAGCTACTCATGGACAATTAGGCAGGCAGGCAGACAGCTACTCATAGACAGGCAGACAGACAGCTACTCATGGACAATTAGGCAGGCAGACAGACAGCTACTCAGACAGGCAGACAGACAGCTACTCATAGACAGGCAGACAGTAAGACAGCTACTCATTGACAGACAGACAAATAACTACTCATTGACAGACAGACAGACAGACAGACAGACAGACAGGCAGGCAGGCAGGCAGGCAGGCAGGCAAAGAGCTACTCATCTTATGTTATTATAACAGCTACTCATGTTATGTGCAATAATTTGTGCAGTTATGGAAACAGCTCTTTGTGTTTATGCAAGAAAATCTAACACATTTATTTATTTACATATTGTGTGCATGCACATTGTACTTTGATACATTTTGCGAAAATAAAGCAATTGAAAGAGAGAAGTTATCAAGTATCATTAATGTCGTAATTTTATCTACTGGCCCCTGGCCCCTTGCCATTTTTGTAATGTGGCTGTTACATTCCCCTTTGTATGTCTAGGGGTATAAGAAGAGGATGCAACACGGCTGGCATGATAATTGTTATTTATTCACGTTATAAGGATAAGGTATAATAATAATAATAAACAATAAAGATGTACAACTGGAATACAAACGAAAAGACAGGCTATATGGGGCAACTCAAAGAAACCATCAAAACTATCTAGCCCTATTCTAAAGTATCGCACAACACTCTTACCTAACTCTAACCAATGAATGAAATGAAATGTACACAAAGTCAATCTACCTAAACTGTCTACGCTAACTACTGCCTAACAAAGATTTACAAAAAGTACGCACCCATACGCCGTAAGTATATATTATCTCTATATATATATATATATATATATATATATATATATATATATATATATAATTATAATCAGTTGTATCTTTAGCTCAGAACCACAAATGACCGAAATAAAGCTCAGGGGACCACACACAGGTTTAGCCCCTGGCCTATGCTTATTAAACAGATTTGACCTTGAGCGTTTTAAACTAGCTCCTACACGGACAAAGTACTGCTCAGTATGAGGTGACTGAGAGACAATGCCAATGAGTGCATGTCACAGGTGCTGCTAAGTAGTCTTCACAGTCTAGTCCTCTGAGCGCGGATTGGCTCCTGGTGACGAGGAGGTGGGCAGACAGCAAGGAGGTTGATGGTTCTTCTCCGCCTCCACGCCCCACAGCAGACCAGACCTGTGACTGAAAGTGTTGATCAGCACTCTGTACAATGCAACCCATTCATGATATATTATATATACATATATATACACATACAAACATAACCACGTTATCATATGATATATATATATATATAGAAATATAATCATTACTTTATCATCTCATAACTATAAACATACTCCCCGATTATGTAACACCCCCACCCCCAAATCAAACACAGTTTGACCCTCTCTCTACCAGACTCTAGACAGGGCATCTGCCATTACATTATCTGACCCCTTTTTGTGTCGAATCTCCAAATTATAGTCCTGAATGAGAATTGCCCATCTCATGAGACGCTGGTTGTGATTGCGCATGCGCTGCAGGAATACCAAGGGGTTGTGGTCGGTGTAACAGACCACCGGTAACGGACTCGACCCCACGTACACTTCAAAGAACTGCAGCGCAAACAACACAGCCAAGGCCTCTTTCTCCACAGTTGCATACTTCACCTGGTACTTATTGAATTTCCGGGAGAAGTAGCAAACGGGATGGACAAGTCCACTCACATCCTCCTGTTGTAGGACAGCCCCAGCGCCCACAGCACACATAACAGGCAAAAATAGGTGGGAAAATAGGCACACATTAGCCAAAAATAGCAAATTTACAAGCTCCGTTATGAGCTTGCAGATTGGCTATTTTTGGTAAAGAGATTTAGGTGTTGAGGGGAAAAAGAAGAGGGCCAAGTAGAGACCCTTTGAGGGACCCTTATCAACAAAGGTCAGTACAGTATAGGCCGGGTGTAAGTGGTTAAGAGTCCTAAAAGCCCTGAAGCTCAAATCAGCCCAAATGTCACCCTTGAGCATATGTGCAGGGTAGGCCACATATGCTTCCTTCACAGGTGTTACCAATGATACTAATTAAGTTTGTGTTCCATTCTGGTCAAACAGAGTCAGGGAGGGTGCTGCTATTGTGCATGTTGGCTCACTGGACAGCTAGGCTCTGCTAAACTAAATGGAACCAACTACAAGGCTTTAATTAGTCCCGAGTATTCACCCGAGTACGAGGTCATCAGTGAGGAGAGATCTCTCTGTTTGGCTGTTCAGCTTGAGCACTGGAGTAATCAGAGGTAAGCAGCTAGCAAGCTAACAGTTAAAAGGAAGCCACACAGATGCAAAAGCATTCTCAATTTGTATTCTGAGCACATGACGAGAACATATAAACAGGATTCTTACTTACTTACTTACTTACTTACTTGCCTATATTTCCCCTTCTGGGGCTTAATTAGGCCGTCAACAAAATAAACAGAATTAGTGGCGTGAAAATGCTCTGCTTGTTTTTGAGCCAGGGGCACTAGACCCTCCTATGCCCAGCTTTGAGTGTTTGTGTAAACACAAACATTGAAAACCGAAAGTGTGTAAACACAAACAAAAGTGAGGACGCAAGGCATGATTGGGTGGTCCCGGAGGAGAATGATTTGATGTATGATGACACTATTGACAATGAAAGGAAGATGTACATCATCTTGTCCCTGACACAAACATTAAATGCCATTAACCCATTGATGCCTGAGGCCGAATCTGGGAACGCCTTCTAGGGCCTGACCTAAGGTTTCTGAAAACCTTCAAATTCTGATGATTTTTTTTTTAAATAGTTATGTTGCTACATGTATAGCAATAGCTGATGAGACACAGAGAGCACGGCCGGCATCAAGGGTAGAACAACGTATACGTTGCACCAGGCGTCAATGGGTTAACAATAAAGATAATTTAATGTTTGTTTTGACACCGTTTGTTTTACATCAATCACCATTACATCACCTAATCATAGCAACATGAGTTAGACTTTAATATATTAACTCACTTCACACAGGTGTGATTTTTAGATTATGAATACAGTACTGCCACCTCCAATATAAGTATGGAGAGTTATTTTCTCTCGCACAGGTCAGGTGCAGGACATACGACCAAACGACCATCAGCTGACCATCAGCAGTAGCAGGGGATTTTCTGCGCACAGGGGACTGCCCATAAGTCTGACCTACGTAGCCTGTTAAGACTGAGGTTAGGGTTAGTGACCTATGTGGCCGGTTAAGACTGAGGTTAGGGTTAGCGACCTACGTGGCCGGTAAAGACTGAGGTTAGGGTTAGTGACCTATGTGGCCGGTTAAGACTGAGGTTAGGGTTAGTGACCTATGTGACTGGTTAAGACTGAGGTTAGGGTTAGTGACCTATGTGACTGGTTAAGACTGAGGTTAGGGTTAGCGACCTACGTGGCCGGTTAAGACTGAGGTTAGGGTTTGGGATAGTGTTAGTATGGGTATTTTTCGGAATTATGGGACCCACTGAGCATTTTTCAGGCTATTAGACGTCAAGATCCACTTCTACAACATTGCTTTTAATTGATCTTTTATTTTTTATTTTTGTCCTCACTGTATTGCATTACTGCTTGTTCTTAATGTAGTTGCCTTGCTTTTCTTTTATTCTCCATTTTTCTGTAAAGCACTTTGAGCTGCATTTCATGTCATGAAAGGTGCTATACAAATAAAGTTTTATTATTATTATTATTATTAAGATACGTCTAAATGGCCGTCTAAAAATGGGTTATAGGCCTAACTGGTCTAAAAATGATTTTCTTTTAGTGGGCTTTGATTAGACGTTGAAACAATGAGCAACAATAAGCTAGGTTATAGCCCGTTTTTAGATGGATGTCTAATAGTCGACTATTGCTCAGTGGGAAGGTCGGAATAATGACATGGCACCTCAGCACAACTTTTACTGAAGGCCTGAGGGAACTGATCAAATGATTAGTCACTGTTGGTCTGCAAGTCGATTGGCTTAGTCTTAGTGTGTCAGGGGGAGGGGACATATTTAAGCCTTGTACACACTAGAATCGGGGCGTGTCGTAGCTGAGCAGAAAGTGTGTCTCACATCACATAGACAAACCCACCATGTGATCTGATCTTACATCATTAATTCCAGTCTGAATGGAGTCTGAATCACAATATACTATAGTCAGAGTCAGACTCAGCATGCCCAAGGCTTTGCCAGGGAAAATCTCAGGTTTGGCAGGTCTGCAACAGAAGTCCTTGTTTTTTCAATTAATTAAAGCGAAGGACACGCTTATCATCATACATCATATTTATTATCAAATATGCTGATGACTCCATCATTGTCAGCTTGCTTGATGATGATGATGTTGGTCATGGCCAAGTACTTGAAGACTTTCTCTCTTGGTGTGGGGATGCCTTTCTCCAACTGAATGTCTCAAAAACCAAGGACATGTGTGTTGACTTCAGGAGATCCCCCCCCCCCCCAGTTCCCCAGAACAGTGTTGTCCATGGTGAGCAAGTTGACCTGGTGACCACTTAATACAAATATTTGGGTACTAAATTTGACAGCAAGCTGAAATTCAATGTTAACTGTGAAATGCTGTGTATAAGAAAGGTCAATCGGAAAAACAACTGCACAAAAAATATCTTATTTTGAAACGAGAAACTTGGCTTTCATTCTTACAGTACCTAATCTGATAGTGATCAGTGTGTTCTTCACTCTAACTGATTGATTGCAAGCTGGCAGATTTCCCACTGTTAAATGTTTGAAGTGCACAAAGTGAGGCCTTCATATTCACTTTGATCTGCTCTCTCTCTCGTACCGTTGACGTGCAGATCCTCACAGGCCACGAGTGTTTAATGTAAGAAGCACACATTGAGCGGTGTCATCCCTGCCTCCATGACTGCCACTCAGTCTGCACCAACATTGTCTTTGGACGTGGATATAAAGCCAGGCTGGAGCCCAGGCAATGAACCAGACTGCTACTAGCTACTGCCTCCACCGCCACAGCATTGTTGCAGTCAGAGGTACACACACACACACACACACACACACACACACACACACACACACACACACACACACACACACACCAGAGAGAGAGACACACACAGAGACAGAGAGAGAGCAGCAGAGACATGGAGAACCAGGGAAGCTGTTTTACATTATTCCAAGACATAACAGAGCCAATCTAAGCGAGGGTGCACACACACACACACACACACACACACACACACACACACACACACACACACACACACACACACACACACACACACAGAAGACGGGGGAGAGAGAGAGAACTCCACCGGTCCATATGTTTTTTAGGCTCAGATTGAGAACATTCTCGGGGTTTCCCTGAATATAGATTGCGTGGAAAAAGCTCCCGTCGGTTTCAGGTTCGCATTCCCGGCGTTCTCAGCCATGTCTAGCAATTATAATAATGAACTCCGGCGGAGCAACGGGACCCAGACACCCAGAGAAATTAGCATAATGTCCTGCATGCACGAGACGGCACTGAGGAAGACTCTTTTAAACGGGAACAGTATGGAGCTCTTTCCCTCTCGTGTGAAACATGTTGATGCATCCTAGAGTTGTTGTTGTTTGTTGTTGCTTTTGGCCAGGTTGTAAGTGGGTGGTGCAAAGTGGGAGTGAACCTCAAGTTATGTTATGTAACTACAGTGCAATTAACCGAGAGTGTACTGTAAAAACAAGGGTGTATCAGATGCCGACACACACACGCATACATACATAACATACATGGACACAAACATGTAACACACGCATGCATGCATACAGGGCTGACAGCCCAATACAAACTGTTTACATGACCTCTTCGAGTATTTCACAGGAACAGCTCAGGCGGGAAGTGGCCCTCCAGGGCCCCATACCACTCACAGAGCTGTATATCTCCTCCTATGTTTCCTTCTTCAGGTCTGACTGAGGACTGAGGAGCGTGTGTGTGTGTGTGTGTGTGTGTGCGTGTGCGTGTGCGTGTGCGTGTGCGTGTGTGTGTGTGTGTGTGTGTGTGTGTGTGTGTGTGTGTGTGTGTGTGTGTGTGTGTGTGTGTGTGTGTGTGTGTGTGTGTGTGTGTGTGTGTGTGTGTGTGTGTGTGTGATTAGTGTATCCCATGTTGTACAGTGCAGGTTATGTGTGCTATAGCTTGCTTAAGTGGTCATATTATCTTCACACGCACTCATCATGTGTGCATGTTTCCTCTCTCCTCTTCTTTGGCCCTCCGTCTACCTGCATCTTGATTTCTCGTTTGGACTCAGATAAGCACAAGAGCTCGGCCTCTGTGGTGTGGAACTGGACCATCAGGCTTGAAATCCTGACCTCCCTGAACCTCTCCGATCTGATGTCACCCATCCTGAATTCCAGCAAACCCCCACTGACCGATGGCAAAGGGCCAGGTTAGTGTGTTACATAGGCTTACTAGACAATCTGTCAGATCAGCTCGCGCCCACCAAAAAATACACAGGAATTGATCTTAATTCGATCTGAGTGTAATTGAGCAACCCCATCCCCGCTCCAGTGGGTTTTCAAACAGAGTCAACAATAACTGTGTACTTTGGCGCACTCTAGTGGTTTTTCATTTAACCTCAGGGATTGTAGGGGGGTCGGCCCACCCATACAAAGTGTTCCACACAAGCCAAAGGCAGTTCTGGATAAGGCCAACCTGAAAAGTCCCTATTATATTATATGAAGGAAGAACGTCAAGTACTTCTAAAGTTCCATCACCGCATCTTGTGCTGCCGTATAGCCTTTTGGTCAGTAGAAGATTCTCTGCATTATACATGAATACCAGTGTTGTACGGTTTTCTCTTTGGCTGTGCCTCGTTGACCCGTAATGAAAGAGATGATCAATTACCTGCCTTGTTTTCAGGCATCAGACATGGAGTCTCGGTGACATGTGGGGTCGATGCTGTAAGAGGCTCGGGCGTGCGGTGCCATTGTGCCAAGACGGAGTCATCATTATGTTAAAGCATGCCTGTGTCTTCTGACTGCTCTGGAAACATTTGATTCCATGAAAGCGTTTTTGCCGCTAAGCAAAATGCAGCTCAAGGAAAAGTGCCCTTATGAAACATAAAATGGCTACATTTAATGAGCTCTGCCAGCTCAGATTATGCAACATGATACTGGCCACGCTGTCTTGAAAAAAGAGAAGAAATTACTGTGAAAATACAAGTGTCAGGACCATGGAGAGCGACCAAACACAAACAAAAGGCCTCTTTGTCCAAGGGCCTCGTTCCGTGCCAATGTTTCAAATTATACCCCATCTCAACTGTCAAAAAATGGCAAACTGTTGCAGCACAACTGAGTGCACAGAACATAAGACAGGATAAGCCAGAGTTTGGTGCCAAATATTCATGCAAAACAGGCGTTTTCCATAGGTTTGAGCCAGGCAATAAAATGTAAAAAATTTGGGCAGGGCCCCTCCTATCTTCGCCTGAAACAGAGCGTGAAGGGGCCCTATGTACTCTTCCTGTCACATGAAGGGCTGTTTAAACTTTATCAGCCGCGTGTTAATTGAGAACTAATGGGCTGGTAATCCACGGCAGTCACACAATACCGCCCGAGATCCAGCTCACCGCTGAATGACATACAACCCTGGTGACATTTAGATCATGTTGGGCTATTTGGAAAATCCACAGCGTGACCATACCCATCCGCGGATGCCAGGCCGAAAAAAGGAATGAAGGATGCCCACAATCATGTCTGGTTCTGCTTTGGCGGCCCGCTCTCTCTGTCTCCAAGGGTCGTAACTCGTGTTACAGACAGGTTTTATGGTTTATGACTGGAAAATAAAACGCCACGTGTTTCCTGCAGACGGAGCGGTGATTTACAGCGGCTAATGATAAAGTGAGCATTCTCCTGACAGCGCGCGGATGTGTGAGGTTCTGCCGAGAATCCAGACACGTCCGACTGGATGCGAGTGTGGTCATAATAGCTGAGTGTGGTCACCTCGGTGTGGTTGTATACGTTGGAACCCGCCGTCGCTGGAACTGCTCTCGCTCACTGGTAGGTATCCATACCTGACATCATCATCTCACATAATTAGCATTGCGTCCGCATCCTGCTCCAGTGACCAGGGATTACTTGATGTGGTCAGAGACTGGAACTGAATCCCTGACCAACAAAGCTACCCAAGAGCATAAATACGTCTGGGCTCCTGCCGTCAGCAGACATGGTTATTCATTGGACGTACAGGATCTCCTCTCCAAAAAAGATGATCAAATAGTTGATTGTTATCTAGTGGCTAAATTTAGGCCTGATTAGGTGAAGTGCGCCGAGAAATCCCTTGATTGCCTGTCTCCGGGTTCACGGAAACACTGCCGAGGCCAAACACCACACAGCGACAGGCCTGTACCAGTTCTGCAGCCGCCACACATTTCTTCCAGTGATCTAAGATGGGGGTAAGAGAGAGAGAGAGGGACAGCGTGTGCCAGGAAGTCTCTCTGGTGAGGTCGTCAGCCTTACGCCGAAAACCGCAGGCGTGCGCCAGGCAGATCAATAATCCCCATCAAACTGCACCGCAAGTCACTCAAACCTCGGGAAGGCAGGCGGGCCGAGGAGGAGGAGAGGGCCAGGGGGGAGCCGCCAAGAACCCGATACTCTCTCAGATGCTCTCTGTCTCGGTGAGGAAGAGACGTGGACTCGTCTCCGTCGGCTCTGTCTCTTTTAAACCCGATCTGCTGTTATGACATGGCGTTCCTGTCTATCTCAGCTGCACTCAGATTAGACAGATGCACCCCCTAACATCCCCCCCCCCCCGCGCCTCAGATTAGAGGCTTCCTCATTGGCCCTGCATAGTCTCCGCTGTCACCCTCTGAACTGGTTGGCGCGGACGTCACAAGTCATAATCCAGGACTACAAACCGCTGGCCGCAGCAGATATTAGCCAACAGATGAGAGAAGTGACTGGATGTCACAAAAAGAGTGGAAATGATACGTGTCGTCTAGATAGGACTCATCATGTCGTCAGTGGCCCATGCACACTTCTATCAAAGAAGGGAGTTATTCATTGCAATGCATGACGTTATCGGTGGGAAACAGTATATCGTTACAGGATGAACTATGTATTTACCTTTTAATAAGGCAGGAACATGAAAGACATAACAATGTTAATGCATAAATTACTTTCAAAGTAAGCCGCTCTTTTGACTGATCTATGCAGTCTGTCTCTGAAAACAGACAATGCAGCACAGTATATCCTGTAAAGTGTACACGCAAAGGGACATGCGTGAAGGATTTCTCAAATCATGCAACAAGAGAACCATACTGGATAACACGGCTGTGTCTTCTGTGGCCACCTCTCATGTTTTAATCAGCTTGAGTCCCTGGGCAACAAGGCAAACTTTGCTCACTTTGGCCGAAAACATTCACAAACCCTGGCTATTAAAAGTGTGCTATGTTTGAGTCCCTGTCAACCTATCTGGCCTCCCTCCGTGCTACGGTGGCCCGGGCCAGAGACTGGCAGATCCACTGGGAGAGCAATAACAGATTAATGTGGCGTGCCAGGCCTCCGTGACCAGACGTGTTTGACGTTAATGCTCCACTGTATATTATCCAGCTCGCAGAAATGTTGGATGTGAGCGATGGGATCCAAGGACAGGGATGTTTAGGTACTAATTACCAAACAGCAAGGCACAAGTTTCGCTCCATATTTCCTTACTCCTGTGGAAACACTAGGCAGGCTCCATTTATTTTCCTTGACTGTTGTTTCTGGCAGGGCAGCGTCTCAGTAAACACCGCTCGCCCACCATTGTAAATCCGACAGGCGCAGATCTTTTAAGTTAGACTCCTTTGAGGAAAAATGGAGACAGATCGGATGGCGGCGCTCGGGTTTTCCGTCTTAATGAGAGAGTGGGGAAGAGGGATGGCGTTTGATCCCTGGCATGGAAGCCTCTATTTAAGCTTGTCAACGGTCATCACTCTCTCTCTCTCTCTCTCTCTTTTTGGTAGGGATGGAGAAACAGACCTGCACTGCTGGATTTGATCAACCCAGACGCCCTTAACTCTTTGAGGACCAGCACGGTACAGGACAAGATCCAGTGTCCTCACCTGCTCACCTTACTGTCACTGAGACAGACTGTTAACCCCAACCACACCCCCCCAACCCCAGCCCACCCGACCCGCACCCACCCTCTCACAACCCACTTCAAGACAACCTAGAATTGTATGGGCATTGATTGATCACCTAGCCGCGAAAAGAGACTGAAAGAAAAGGCAAAGGCAGATCTGTGAAAATATTATTTTATTCGTAGAGCTTTGCAATGAGCAAGCCTCTCTCAGTCATCATGCTCCAATTTCATATCAAATGTTTATCCAAACCACACAAGAGCGTTATGGCTTCCTCAAGGAAGTCTAGCTATAGTTGCGCCCTGAGACCAAGCCAAAGACGATAAGCACCCCGGGACATATTTCCATCCTACGCCGTAAAAGTCCTCAGTGTTAATTTAACTCTGGCAGTATACACTCCCAGAGTTACAAATGCATGAATCAACACTGAGGGTTTTTTACTGTGTATTCCGCACGGAACAATGGAATCTTTTTTAACTTGAACTTTGAACTGTGCTGGATGTTGACAGACGTCCTTGTGGGCGAATGAAGAAGGCCTGGAGGGCAGCTTCTCTTGACCACGGCGTTTTTCATCGCACCGCTAATGGCCTCTCTGCCTAATCAGGCTTGATTGGGGCTGCTAAATAAATACTCACTCTGTCCAAAACACGGGGTGTAACTGGAAACAGAATCAATACCTAGACTGAATACTAACAGCTAGAGGCGAAAACAAACGTACTCGGTTTCAGTTTGAAATGTTTCTTTCTTTCTTATTTCTTCCTTTTTTGTTAAGGAGGACTCGGTCTGTCACGTTGGCATGGAATTTGGGAATCTCCAAATAAAGGCACATGGTTTATGGGCAATAGAATACTTTAATGCCTTTTTTTGTTTATGTTTTTTAAGCTGTATTTAGTAGAACATAGGAACAGATTCACACATGAAAATCAATCAGAAGCAAGCTTTGTCCAGCTTTGTTTGAGCCACCATGTCAACGCTACCTGAGTTCACTGCTAACTTGAGGCAAACAAAAACAAAAGGCCCTGTTGTCACTAATTATCCAAATCAACTTGTCAGGAGGATTAGTGATTGAAATGTTAAGATATGTATAACAGTGGTGAGAACAAAACATTGACACGCTACACTTAGAGCAATGAGACAATTAAATCTGGATCTCGATATTGCAACAGCCATATTGAAAGCTTCATTCAGCACTCAGTTAAAAATCACTACCATCAATCATGGATGATTCGGGACATGATTCGATTGAAAAGCAGACATTTGATGAGAGATGCTGGAGTCAGACTAGAGGTTCTGCATGTTTGGGAATAAATAATGAAGCGACTGGACGTTGCACCAACAGCTGGTGAAACGTTTGGCTGTGAACGGGGAGAGGTGTTGTGAGATGCAAAGCTGGACAGACAATTCCATGTTTTGAGTGAAAGGCTCTCATTAGAATCCTTCCAAGCAAACCCACACAGGGCCACAGATCTGAATCTGGATCCCAAATATCAACTAGTTTCCCTGATGCTCGGATGAAGGATTGCACGAGAAGATAAATGAAGTGCTCTTCGTGTTTGTTTAAAGATGCATTCAAAATGTAATGCTGCTCTTATTCAATGACCTATTTCAGAAGCTGTAATGTATTTTGACCGTATCCAGGAACCCCCCTCGTTCCCACCGCTGCAGAACGCGTAGTAGGCCAACTCTACAGCACTGCACAGAGGGGCCTGGGATTTATGAACTTGCTCCCTGATTCATTACAGTGGACATATTTTGAACGGAACCAAAAATTGTCATTGGACATGGGTGCTTTTTTGGTTGGTAAGAAGAGGTGTGATATGGTGACAGTTTGTTTGTTTTGCTCGCTGAGCTACTTAATGGCCAGCCTCTTGGCCACGTCCTTGTAGGCGAGCTCCATCTCCGCGTCGGCGGCGCACGTGTTGGTGAACTCGTCACGCGCGTAGGCGTTCTTCAGATAGCGCCACACCCCTGTCAGCTCGGAGGGAATGTCGTAGTTACGGTACTTCTTCGCCACCACCTAGGAGAGAGAATAAAATACTGTCGTGTTAATGAAGGAAGGAAATCTTTTTCAGGACTACTTATGCCCTGGCCTGTACTGTATAAAACCTAAAAATGGCCGATCTACAAGCTCTACAAACAAACAAATGCATGTGCAGTATTTAATTAAGTCTAACCAGGAACAGGGATTAAACTAAAGCTATCTCCACTAGCGATAAGAATGGGGCATATCAAAAGAAGAGCCCTCCAATTCCTCAAAACTGCCCTTGCTTTGATTGATCGAATACTTTTGCAGAGGCACAGGAAAGTACAGTTCAATACAAGGTCTGTCCCCAACTAACCCCCTATTCCCCTATGTTGCTTTCATTCATTTCCCCTGTAAAGCAACTGAGCACTTAGTAAAGCTTATTATTATTATGGAAATCTGGTGCTGGAATCCACTGGTATCTCAATTATGACTACATTCTGTTAACACTAATAATCGATACACTACCTCCAATACAACATACATTGTTACAGTGCTTATCTTTTCCAAGCCTTTGGACAAAACTCCAGTACTATTTCACCCAGGTAGGCTACTCTTTACTTTGACTACCGGTATGTGCATCTTAGGCAGCAGTATATTTCACTCAGGTAGGCTAGAGGCTACTATTAACTTCACTATGTGCAGCTTAGACAGCAGTATATTTCACCCAGGTGTGCTAAAGTATAGGCCACTCTTACCTTGACTATGTGCAGCTTAGGCAGCAGGTTACAGTCTGCCAGTGTGAGCTCCTCCCCATCCAGGAAGCGTCTGCTAGAGCCTTTCTCCTCCTCCATGCTATCGGCATCGATCTCATCTGGCAGGGTGCTGTTCAGGTAGTCATCCAGCTTCTTCAGAGCCCGGGTAAGACCTTTCTCTAGAGCTAAAGGTAAAGGGACAGAACCCTTTTTATCTCCATATTTTAACTTTTTTGTGTTTTTGTTATCGTATATAAGCATCAAACTTAGCCAATGCACATTGCGCAAGGTCGAAGAGCAGCTCCAAGAGCAGCACAGCGTGTGTGCGTGTGCGCACGTGTGTGTGTACAGCAGAGATTCTCAAAGTTTTTCATTTCCAAACTAATGTATTTGGCTACAGAACCCCATCTGAATTGTTTTGTGCCAGGGCAGGGGGCCCCATACTCTATTTGGGTTATCAAATGTTGTAAATCTTTTCAGATTTTGAAAATAGCACAATGCATGTGATCTCGTAGATTATCTAGCTCACACCGACCAAATCATTGGAGGCAGTGTGGGGTCCAGTGTCTTGCCCAAGGACATGTGGACAGGAGGAGCTATATTAAAATGTGCTATATTAACACATTTTACTGGGGACCCCCCTCCAGGATCCCACTTTGAGAACCACTGGTGTGCAAGCAAGAGGAAAGGAGCAATGGGTTTTTGCAGACTTATTGGCACTTACGGTATAATCGTCACTAGGTGGCAGCAAAACAACTCAAACTAATTGGATCCCCATCTACGCAACTCTGCTGCTATCTAGTGGTAGAAAGTAATTGCAACTGGTCCACAGAGTCACTGTCACTGGGTCACTGGGTTCTCAGATTGCTGTTGGTCAGACGGTTGCCCTTGACTGTGTGTCATTTGTTAATTGTTCATGTGTCCGCATTATTAACCAAACCTGGCATACTACAACATGCATTCAGCTACTCTGCTGTGATTCATAGACTCCTCTCCCGCCATCTCTTTTATATACTATATACTATTATTATCATATCATATTCCTCATATCCTCATTATGCCATAACTTTACATGTGATTTTGCCCCTCGTGTGAGCACACATGCAAGCACATGCGCACGCATCGATAACACAGAAATATAAGAGAGAAGCCTACCCCCGTTGGTGTCAGGCTTGGTGTTCTTGATGTAGGCCGAGAACTTGGCGAAGATGTCATTCCCAGCCGTGTTGGACTCCCTCTGCATGGCGGCCAGCTTAGGATACCTGAGGAGAGCGAAGGGGGGGGGGGGGGTACAGGAGTCAGGGAGGAGACGCAGACCGACACATCTGGAGAGCATTAACACCTGGGGGCCTGGAGCAGTGCTCAGACCGGAGAGTGCATGTTCTACATGTTACACAGTCACATGAGCTGGCCAGCCGTCCGCCCTCACAGCCTTTCTTACACACCAGCACCTATTTATTAACGTGAAGAATACTCGCAGGGCTATAAAATGGAGACCGCCTGGCGGTGATGGTGTATTCTCTCTCTCTCTGTGACTGACTTTTCTTTTAAATGAGAGAAATAGAAGTGAATGTGACTTGCTATGGGGTTTTGTTACTGACAAATATCAAGAGCATGGTCCCTTGTTTGGAATCTACTGCTTTCATTTTCATTCCTTTCATCCTTCTTTCCTTTTCTTCTTCCCTTCTTAGTTACTTCTATCATCCTCCTTTCATCCTACTCTACCTGATCGTGCGCTCTTCCCCTCGGCCCGGTATTGACTTGTTCCACCAGTGGATTGTTTGTTTCGATAACAGTCTAAAATATATCTTAATCTATACAGTATACACATCGCAGCCTTTTGTGACATGGAAACTTATAAATGTGTGTTTGCGACCCAGTGTTTAATTCTGCAACATACTACTTACTTTGGGGGAGCAAGCATCTCCTCCAGGAACTCTTCGATCTTGTTGATGTCAGTCTTGACCTCTCCGTTGAAGGTCAGGAAGGGAGGGTGTGTTCCTGGTGCGAGGTTATGAAGGTCCGCTGGCTTCCTACAAAACAGAAAATATAAATGAATAATGCCATATCAAGAGTGAGTGTGTGTGTGTGTGTGTGTGTGTGTGTGTGTGTGTGTGTGTGTGTGTGTGTGTGTGTGTGTGTGTGTGTGTGTGTGTGTGTGTGTGTGTGTGTGTGTGTGTGTGTACGTGCGCACGTGTGAGTTTCCTAACCTCTTGAGGTCAACAGTAGTTACATTGAACACCACTCCTTTGAGCCAGAGGATCATGAAGAGCCGCTGGGAGAAGGGACAGTTGCCGATGCTTTCTCCATCACTGCCAGCCTGCACAGACACACCGTACAATGTCCACAGTTCATACAGCACCAACACATACAGTAGCACTCCTTATATCCCAACATTATAGAATAATTTCCAGGGGGGGACCGTAGTTTACTCCCCCTTTCATCCATATTTGGACTGGAAGAAAGCTATGTATACTTTGTTTTTATTCCTTTTTACAGGTCAATACAGACAGACAGGCAATTCAGTCAAAACTCTTCTTTTTTTTCCTCCCCTGTACCCCCCCCCCCCCCCCCCCCCGTCCACAGACAGCAAACTGGACGGGAAGAAAGCTGAGACTGCATAGGAGAGAATGCTCTGGCAGGAGCTAGTCCTACATAGACCAGCCAGGGGTGCATGTTTTTGTATCTGTTGGTGACAGCTTCAATGAGAGGCCAGTGCAACACTGGGATACTCCAGATGTGATAAAACATTCCCATGTTACGGGTAACTTAAGGCCAGGTTTTTATATGCTATAAATCACACTTTCATAGTACTAATATCTGGCATGAATGAGTGACTTGCTGTTAATCATTACCTGGAATATCTACTCACCAGGTTTGAATCATGTTCAAAAAGGCGTGTAGCTCAAATGTGTTGAGGATATAGATAATAACACTGAGTATTGAGTAAATTATTCTTGCATATTAGTTAGAATTTGCCTTACATGTAAGCCAGGTCGGCCAGCCAGGTAATAATCTCCAGCCACATTGATATACACACATGAGGGTTCTGTTATGCTTTGAGTGTCATTTGAAGAAAAAGTAATTTTGCACGCCTACACCTAGAAAAGAAAAGGAAGTCCGCAGACTCCGCACAACAGCTAGGTGGAGCAGAGCTGTTGTGCGGACTTCCCTTTCTTTTGAACTGTATCTACCTTTGTCCAGCACCAGCGAGGTACTGGGTGTGCGCAACACTCTTATTTTTTAAATGGAGTCCCTCATACTCTCCCTCTTTTACAAATCTTTTATCGATGCAACGTTTCGGTCACTTGGACCTTCATTAAGCAGGCAGGCCGCAGAATGCCTGATGAATGTCCGAGTGACCGAAACAATAAAGTTTTGTAAGTGCAGACAGTGTGCGGGACTCCACCTTTCTCTTGCTTTGAGTGACCTGAAAATTAATCCTGTGACCCTCTGGTCACGGGGTCATCAGCACCAACACGAGGGCTTTCTAACCATTTCCAAATAAATAAATAATTGGATTAACTAGGCTACTCCATCTGTTATCTGTGACTTTTATCTGATTAATAGAGTCAATCAGGAAACAGAATATGGCCATGAGGTTGTTGCACATCCACAGATACAGTAGATGAATATAAATCCCTTGTAGAAACCACAAAACAAGAGATCTATCTGATTATACCTTTTATGCTAGGATTAATAATCAATGATCAGTTGAACAGTCACCAGTCTATAATTGGCACCCTACTTTTAACACTAATATCTACACTAATATCTTTGACGAATTGTTCAATTGCAGATCAGCTACTTTTGCCGAATTTTCGACCCAATGCTTGCCTACATGTGGTTAATGATTATTTTCACTTATAGTTTCTATAAGTGCCTTATTTAATATTTCATGTGTCATAAAGTCAATATAAATATGGCCAAATAATTAGATAAATACAGGGGTAGAATCTCTTTCTCTACCTGTGTACAATGATTCTGTGTGTAATGTATGGCTGGACAGTAGAAGGTGGTTGGCCCTGACACCTGATCCAGAGGACAGGCTGAATTATATATGCTGATTCCATTACCTGGTTCACTGGCCACTACTAGGGCACACTGTTCAAGGCTCAACCTACGCAATGACAACACAAAGGCAGGTATGTAACTTATGTAAGTGGTCGTCAAGCAAAAGCTTCAGACCTATCATTTTAAACTTCACACAATATTTTGTGTTCATCTATCATTTTGATGCTTTTCTTTATACGGTAAGTAAGCAAGCCTTGCTGAGGCATGTCCCCTATTTCTGTATAGTGTGAGGCAGCTTGATGTACAAGTACACCCCCCGGACATGGCGATTGGTATCTCACAGGGACTGTCCGACCCCCAAACCAACCTTGATGCATAGCAAGGAGGTGTTCATGCATGCTTGTTCTTTGTTACAGCAATATTACAGTAACGCCAAGTATATGTACACAACTAATTGTCCTTCCAAGTCATTATTAACTACTGGCATAAGTTATCCTGGAAAAATGCAAATATATAGACCAAGTGCATAATGGCGAAAGTGGAACTTTAACTCTTTGCATTTTAAATACCATCACTCAACTACTGAGCAAATCAGATCAGAATTCAAGCATGACATATACCTAGGGATCATGCCTGAGAGGATGAATTATTAATTAGATATACTTCTTGTAACATGTACACGTATCGGATATGGGGAATTTGAGTTTGGAAATTGTAGTATTACAGGATGACAACTTTCACAGGGGTTCAAACAGCAGAAGCAGGACAATGCATGCACCATGTAATGGTGCCAGGCTGGATTTGAACTGCAGCCTTTACAATTACAGGGCATGTTGTAGAATAGACCACTGAACACAGCTGTCACAGTTGGCACTAAACATTAACTTGGTTCTCCATACAATTGGTAAAGTAGCCTACAGGTACAGCATTGAAGCCAATGAGGAAAAACTAAAAATGAACATATATTGATTTAACGACTTAAACTTAACTAAAGTATTTATACTTCCTCATATGACACAGTCTTGGCCGACACTGCCACATAAATGTGTGAAGAAATGTATTTCCTATTGCAAGAAAATGAAAAATAACATCACTGGGTGATAACTGTTAACAAGGGAATATATTGGTTAAAATATGATTGCATATATTTAACCCTGAAATGTAGTGCCCGGGGGGGGGGGGGAATATATTTTTTTGTTTTCTGTTGACAAGTTTTGAACATAAGGTGTGGGTAAAAGCTGTGGGTAAAAAGCATGATAGCAATACTTCCAGGAAGTGAGGTACCAGGAACATCTATAAAGGTACAGGAAGTGAGTCAGGCAGGGGGAGGGGGTTCCATTTTAGGGATTAAAAAGAGTGTTTGGTGGTGGTTTGTGAAAGAAAGAGAATATTTTAAGGCCAATACTAAACCACAATCATAAATTGATAAACCACAGAGTTGTGTGGCCAGAAAAAGAAGAAAAGTTTGGTCCAGGAACATTTCTGAGCGTTTAGCTCTGAATCAATTCAGAGCTTTTTAGACAAAGGGGAACCTGCTGTGGCCTCCTGACTTGAAGGTTGGGTGAGTAATATACTTTTTTCCCTTTTTGAGCAATGCATTACCTTTTTATTTGATGACTTTATGGATTACTTGTTCTAATTGTTACAACTAATAGGTTAGTGGTTCTCAAATGTTTTCCAAGGACCCTCTTGCCCCTTAACTCTAAGTGTACAAATGGAACCAAATGCATGCATCCATTTGTATACACTCTCCGAGTTATAGACATGTTATGGTCATTCATGGCTAGCTCTTGTTTCGTATGTATTTCTGGTCATATTTTGTATGTCTATGGCAAAAATTGAATTTTGACAAAGATTTCCACCATAACATAAGCCAGCATGCAATTACCCCTGGTTGGCGGTTGCTAGGTTGAAAATGGTTCTACATGTATATCAGTTTGAAGTGAGGTCTGTGGTGCAGAAGAAGTAGTAGAAGTTACTATGGCATGTCATGAAGTTCCATTAAAAAAAAAGAAAAAGGTTAAACAGCTGGAGAGACAGGGAGACCCCGTGATTACTATCAGAATACAGTAATTTAACTTTCACAGTCCCCCACAAGCTTGTATATCTGCTGTTTCTGTGGAATGTTCGCCTATTATGACATGCCCAGAACAGCAACACTACGATTAATGTGTTTAAGTAAGTAAAGCAAAGCTAATGGCACAGCTGATATTACCAGTGACATAACATGGTGCGTTTGTTATAACTGCCAGCCAGACAATGGTCCTGGTAAAAGCCAGAAAGCAGAGATGTCCACGCAAAACTAGCTGAGCTGACTGTATACATGCCAGTACCCTCCCATTGATGCAAAGCTTCTATTTGTACATTGTTAGGGGCAGCTCTCAATGGAGACTGGGGAAACACAATACACAACAACCGCTGATGATAGCCAATCAACATCTAGAACATGGAAGACAAAAGGCACCGCTGGGCCTGTGGGCAAACAGAGTGTGCATGGGGGCATGGATGGCACCCGGGTTGATATGATGCTGAGTGAAACCACTGGAAGGTTTATAACTCTATACCAGGGGGTGGGCGATCCTTTTCGATCCTTTTGTGATCTACTCTTCCTTTATCAATGCTGGAGAGATCTTTCGTGTTTGTCACATTCCTAAACCAATGCGTGGACAGATTGAGTCTCCCAATATTGGATTTGATTGTGATGAGTCACTTGCCCAGTGGTTTACTTTATACAGGTTACATAAATTCCATAGTTTATTTTGGAAGTAAGAGATTTTTTGGAAGTAATAACCACATAACACAGAATACATGTTGTGACTCGTGGTTTTATATTTTGTAAAGTATTTAGAAACTGGTGTATATATACTCGGTCTTATACCAAAAACATGCATCCACATTATCACACAGAATTATGTGATGCATGCAGGTAGTTGTATACGTGGCAGAGACTGAGTGATGCAAGCACACCTTGTTATGATCATCAGTGAATTTTGGTTCCTTTGAGACCCAACTGATCTCCTCCTGCTCCTTAGTAGTGAGCTGCTTGGCTGCATCCAGCCTTCTCATGCCAGCTAATTGGGACAGCGCATCCCAGAAGCACCAATGCCTATTTTCCCACCTGCATCCACCTCACCTGCCTCGGTTTACCTTTGTCTGCCTCTACAACTTTCCCCCCGGGGGAAGAGAATCCATACAGCACCATAGCATGTAGGCAGCACTTCAAGAGCTGTGCTTTTGTTTTATCACTTTGTTCTGTTACATTGACAGAGCAGAGCAGCATATTTGGAGGATGTAAAAAAAAAAAAAAACGGACGAGTAGCTGTCTTTATCTCACTGCGGCAGTTGTCAAGGAGGCATTTGTGAGTTTCCCAGCAGGCTCTGCAATCATCAGCCTTTTTTGTATGAGTGTAGTGTTATATATAGTCAAAACGTCCTTTTGCACATCTACTTCAATGGACGGGTGCGTCAGCGCAGGCAGTCAACACACACTGTCCTCACTTATAGCCAAAATAAAAGCTTTATAAGATAAGATAAGATTTGGTCGACCGGGCCTTCATCAGGTATGCTATACACCTGATGAAAGTCTGAGTGACCGAAAGTTGCATAAACAATATTGGGTTATAGTACAATACCAATGTGTGCTGCAAAAATGTAAAACAATCTCCTATCTTGTGGGTATAGTAGCTGACATGGCAGTGCCCTGACAGCATCAACAGCTAGCTGCGGTATCACTGTCACAACAATCCCGGGTCAGCTTGGACCGGAACGTGCCTCTGAAACCTGAACCTCTGCTATCTAGTTACACAGACTTTCCACAACACACAGCAGCACTGAAATTATATGTCCATTTTCTATCCAAAATGTTGAACGACGAATAGTAGCATCCTTCAAGATTAACCTTGTCTCCTCCTTACCTTGACAAAGAGCTCAATGTCGGGGTCTCTTTCCTGACCGTTGGCAGACATGGTGGTCTGACTATGACAGGCACCTTGTTGCTTATGGGGTTTAAAGTCAAAACCGGCACCGGTTTGAAAGATCCTCGATCTCAGCCCTGGAGGTCTACATCCTCCTGTCAAAACCTATAAAGACTTCTCTCTATTTGGTTTCTGTCTGAGGGCAGCACCGCCTTGTATCTGAGGGAGGTATCCTGGTGTCTTTTAGGTCCTCTGTGTTCGGTTTGGGAGGTTTCACTTATTTCTCGTCACCTGTCCCTAGAGCACCATGCACTGTCTTCGGTCCCGTAAGGTCTTGTTGATGTTGCGCTTTTCTTTTCTTGTTTGTCTCCTGTAGCCGGGGGTCTGGACCATCGTATGTGTGTGAGTGCATGTGTGTGTGAGAGAGGTTAGAGCAACATGCTCTGATTTGGTCCTGGGCTACCAGATGGGGAGCAGAGCGAGCTTGGCTCTCACTGATTCTGAGTGAATAACAGGTGTCAGCCTCTACCAGGGGGGTGGAGTCCTCTCCCTGTTCCCTTCTCCACGCTCTCTATCCCCCACCCTCACCTCAGCCATCTCCATCCCTATGTCTGTCCCTCCATTCCTCCCTATATCGCATTTCTCTCTCTCTCTCTCTCTCTCTCTCTCTCTCTCTCTCTCTCTCCCTATATCGCATTTCTCTCTCTCTCTCTCTCTCTCTCTCTCTCTCTCTCTCTCTCTCTCTAAACCAACCAAATGTATTGCATGTTGCCTCTCTTTCTTTTCCTCATTGGTATGTCCTGTTTGGACCCTCAATCAATATGTATCCCCCTGTCCACAACTCCACAAAGTCCACATCAATAAACATTTGTTTGTCAATGCTTGAAAGCAGTAGATGAAATGTTGAAAACTCCAGGATGAAATTTGTGTGTGTGTGTGTGTGTGTGTGTGTGTGTGTGCGCGTGTGTGTGTGCGTGCGCCAGCAGCAGCATTCATATTTAATGTGTATTCGCACGTGCATCACACCGGCAGGTTGAGGCAGGTTGTATTTGATCACCAGCAGGAGACGAGGAGAAGATTCCTGAGTGAATTATTGATGCTCGGCTTTGGTTTTAACTTCAGGAAACTGGCTTTCGTTTTTATAGCGGGCCCACGGCCGTACAAGCCAACTGAATGGCTTGTATGCGACACGTCGCACTGTGAAAACCTCTGCTGACAGCACAGTGGCACACACTAAAGGAATTATTTACTGCACTCAGTATGGAGTGACTAGACCATTCATATCCAGCAATAAAAAACTATTTCCTTAAGAATATATTACTATATGTATACAAGCATTCAACCATGGCCAACAGTGTCTTTCCGAGTCATTATATCCACCATCCTCCGAATCAGAAAAGAGCAGAAAGTGGGGCAGGTTAAAGTGATGCCAATTCAAACTACTTCCATAGTTCCATTATTAGAATAGCCCCCTCTCCTGGTGGCCTTACCAACATACAGCCCTAGAGGACAAATTAATTACTGAGACCTAAATAAATGCAGAAATAATGATGACAATTGTATAGTTATTAGTACCGGCATTAACCATATGTAAGTAACATATGATATGCTTATTTTACATGTCAATATCAAATGAGTTATGAGCAGTTATACCTTGGCTTTATAAACCAATATAAACATTAGAAATGTGTTTATATTTTCATTGTGTATAACCACTTGTAAAAAGTTTGAATTTTATGGACAACTCTGTAATCATGCTTTACAGAAGCCACTTAATATCTCAATTCAAACATCAATAAAGCAATTAAGGCTGGATCAGTTCTGTTTCTCATCAGCCCTTTTCAGGGTCAATCCAATGGCCATTTACAATCTGATAGCCAATCAGTTCGATTAATGACAGGTGTTATTGCTGCACTAAAGGTTTACAGCTGACAACAATCCACACCTGAACCACACCCCTCTGCAACACCAAACATATAGGCCTAATGTGCAGAAACATTAAGTGTCTTCCTATTAATTCCCATCTTCAAGTGTATTCAATCAACCGTCAAAATGTCCAATAAACAACGTAATTTGTCAAAATAGCATTTGTTTGTTCAACATTTATATAGATCTACTATCTACTCTTCTCTAATCTCTCAGGATTTCTGCTTTGCATGTCTGTGGTAGCTACTAGCCCATATAGTGTGTATAGTGTATAGCCTAGTAAGCCTACACAAAGAAAATGTGGCACAAATCGTTGCATTTGCCTGGAGTTGTCACTGACAATCAGTCGAACAGCGTGTTCAGGTTTCAGTACCCAGGCCAGCATATCAGTGATGGTATTGTATGCTTTGGATTGGTACATTTATCTTAGACATTTTGATAATGCAGGTCTCACAACACGCTGTGAGTGCGCTGGTGGATTTGCTAGTTTTGCGTATTTCTGAATATGTTTTAGTTAGACCTTAATTAATGCTGCAGGAAATTCAGTTTAAACGCCACTCAGCTGATGTAAGTCGTTCGGGAAGGAGCTGTTAGGGGTTAAGTGTCCTTCTTGACACATATGCTGGTGGGCCGGGGGGTGATCTAGTGACCTTCTAATTACCAGATGGCCTCTCCCCTCTAAGCTATGGTTATGTGGCTGCCCCACAGTTTTGAAACTTTTGTGCTCAAAAGTGATTAAAAAAGGTTTTATAAACGGTAAAAACCTTCAGGCTTGAAGTGAGACTAAATTGTATTCCATTATATATTTTCTGTATGCCTCTTTATTATCAGATAACAAGCAAAGATGAGCAGTGGCTTTGATGGCTTTGATTTCGCCACTTTTCTTAAGACACAAGGAAGCTCAAATCACTGACTTCAGCTAATCATTCACCCAATACATCAATTAGTAACTGCCATTCATTATCTGTCCTAAAGCAGAGAGAACAGGGTCTCTTTGAACCTTCCACTCATAACTACAAACATTTTACACTTGTGTGTGAGAAGATAACAGTTTTTGTCAGTCTATGAAGACACAGGCACTTACAGAGGCCAAAGAGCTGTCTTTATATGAGAAATGCCATAAGCCTTTGTGAGTGCACAAATACTGCCAGTAGTATATTCAGACTCGGAGACATAAAATACAGCCTGTTGTTGGACAGCTGGAGACACAAACAAACAACCTATTGTCAGTCTTGGCCAATACCTTTGCATATTTCTACATAAATGTTAATACAGTAATATGTGACGCTACCAGTGCCACCATACCTTTTACATACTATAAAGTAGGCTCTACATTGTGTTAAAAGGTTTCTAGGTCACCACTTATGAAGAAATGATTTAGTCCTCAAAGAGAACTTCCATTTGTAATAGACTATTAATGCAAAGTGATAACAGTCATTTTCAACATGCCTGCCTGCAGTATATCACAGAAAGCAGGCGAGTCAGCGTACAAGCCGATAGCAACAATGGAACCATATCTCAACCATGTTTTTATAGTTATATAGGCTTGGTTTATGACAATCGTTGAACATAAAACAGTTGTGAAACCAGCCCTACCCACTTGTTGGATTCAGTGGGTTTGGAAATGGCAGATAGAGGCTGGATTGGTATGCAGGGAAGGGGGCCATTCTATTGGTACACCCACTATGCATGGTCTGTGAGCTGGTGTATGTAAGTCCATGTTGATCATAACCATGGTGATATATGCTAATATGATAATAGGACATGTTTGTTTACGGCTGTCATCCATCATAATGTAGGCTACCGTTATCTGTCCATGCTATTCAAAAGGTGTTCATGTCCTTCGGGTTTTCCATTTGATCCAAAGTTAAACAACTCCCAAATCCCACCAACTGGATTTTATATTCTCACCATCAAGACAATGTGTTGAAATGACCTGCAAAGCCAGCTAAATTTAATATTAGAAAAACAAGTCATGTTCTTTCAGGGACGAATAGGAAAATCTAAGAATGAATTTTCCCCTCTCAATTTTGACTTGGCAAGATTAAAAAAACTTGATATTTCATATGCTATGCTTATGATTAGGCTATATAATAGCTATGAACGGAATCATTTGGAGGGCAAACTGTTTTGTATTGTTAGAGCCGTAGGCCAGTACTGTTCCATGATCCACAATGCCTCACTCAGACTCCCTCACCCTAAGACCCAACTGGCCCCCATGTTACTTGAAAGAAATACTGCACTTTATGCACAAGTTACTTTAGTTTCAATTCTGTATTGCCCTATAAATACGCTGCTAAACCATATAGATGCACTTTATACCTTGCACTTTGTTTCTTGTTTTATGCTTTGTCTCTTAGTGTAATGTGCTTCACTGCCTGCCTGTGAAGCACTCGAGACTGCTGATGAAAATTAGCATCTTTGCTAAATCTGGTATATTGCATTTGTAATATACCAAATAATATATAATAGTAATAATAATAATAATAGTAATATACAAAATAAATAATCCATTTTCAGAACTAAACTAGGTCAGAGAGCATGTATCTTATTCATCTATAGCTCATCTGTGCTGAATTGCTAGCACTTTGGCATGGGGGGGGGGGGGGTCAGATCAACATGGAATGAATTCTGTACTGGCCATATAAGGAGCATGACTTGAGTTTACAGGGTTTGATGAGGTCAGATCAACATATGGAATCTCAGAACAGGTCAGCTCCCTATATGGAAATCTATGGGTGCTAGCTGGGACATTCTCTTGAGTGTACAGGGTTTGATGAGGTCAGATCAACATATGGAATCTCAGAACAGGTCAGCTCCCTATATGGAAATCTACGGGTGCTAGCGGGGACATTCTCTTGAGTGTACAGGGTTTGTACCTGGGCCGGGCCTATATTTTCGGGCCTGTTGAGAACTCTAGTTTTCGCCGGCTGCCAGGCCGGCACTAATAACTTTGGGGCAGGCCCGTCTAGAGTTTGAATGGACAGGTATCGGTCAAAAGGGAGACATCGAAGAGGAAGGATGGATGGGGAAGGATCAACAAATGGAATATCAGAACAGGTTCTGAGTGACATATATCCATATATGGAGATCTAAGGGTTTGAAGTTTGAGGTCAGATGTAGAGTTGCTGGCCAATATTGATGACATCAGGGAACTCCATTTATGGGCTTAATTGCGATGGCATGTCACATTTACTATGACATCAGGAATCTCCAACCCTGATGATGTCACGTGATGTCACGAGACCATCTATGGGCATAATAAGTGACTGACTGACGTAAAGGACTAAAAAAATGAAAAACTGCTACACATATTTGAACCCTGATATTATTGTTGTATTATTATTGTATGGTATTGTATTGTCTTTCTGTTTATTACTTGCGCAAGCAGAGCGTGCAAGTACTAGTTTCGCCCAGGACTATATTTGATGCGTATGCACCGTCCCAGCACTTTTGATGCGTATGCACCGTCCCAGCAAATTACGTAATGACTACTTGTGCCTGATACGGCAGTGGTGCCAGATTACATACATGTATACATAGGAGCATTACCTTTAATCCTCCCGACACTAAAACATATCGTCACTACGTCACCATCAAAAACCAATTACACTCTGGCATTGGGTCCTTTAATCCACATCTTTATTACGTCATCATTGAGAGCTAGTTATACCAGTTACCCTGACGTCATATGCTGGGACGGTGCATACGCATCAAAAGTGCTGGGACGGTGCATACGCATCAAAAGTGGCGCAAAGTAACCACAGTATACCGCTAATCATCTTACAAATTACATATACATACATATACATAGAAGCATTTCCTTTAATCCACCCGAAGCATTTCCTTTAATCCACCCGACACTGATCGACATATACGTCACCTTGAAGGCATTGGGTCCTTTAATCCACATCTATATTACGTCGTCATTGAGAGCTAGTTATACCAGTTATATCCTGACGTCATATGCTGGGACGGTGCATAGGCATGAAAAGTGGCGCAAAGTATACCGCTAATCAATTTGCAAATTACATATAAACAGAGGCATTTAGTATTAATATCACTATAGTCCAAGATTAAGTACATTTTAAGCAATTGACAATTTAAAATAAATAATTATACTGTATACGTGATAACATATTTTATGTAATGTTTATATACCTTTTTTCTTTGTCTTTGAGAAACTAAAAAGGGATCCAGGGATTCTATATCGATAAAACTGTATTTCTTTTATAGATAGAAACTTGTACCATACTTCATAATACTACTTTTTACATGCATAAAGTAAGCAAATAGCTAAACCTAATAATTCAACATTTCAAACGTTCCTTCACAGAGAAGCTGAGATTTGACAGTTTGTAGCGGTCGACAGTACTTGCAACAAGCAAGTAGGCACTCGACAGAGTGCAGTTCTAGTTTGTCCTGTTTTGGTTATTTTCTGGTCTGGTGCTGTGGTTTTTCTACCTGAATCGTTTGTATTATATTTCTCAAAAAAAGGGACTGACTGACAGAAAAAGGACGTTTTCATAGCATGGCTTGGTTCTCACTCTCTGGACCCATGAGTGTAATGTTCCTGAGGTCATTTGCCTCTCCTATCCTTTCTCTTTCTGAAACTATACCTGCTGTCTTGTTTGAAAATAGTACAGGTAATCTAAACATTCTCCTCAAAAGCCAAAAATAGAACAGGTAGCTACTATGCGCCTTTTGCTGAGTTGAAACAATCCTATGTATGTGACTCACTCAAAGCCACTGATTCACTCAGTCTCTGTTTCCCAATCAGCAAAGTGACCTCTGAATGTACTACAGATAGCACAGATTACAGTTGGGCTGTATCAGAAAAGGCACAAAAACACACAACTGGATTTACTCAAGCATGGAGTTCACCCCTGGTTTCTATGGCCATACAGTAAACTACCGGTAGTTAATGATTACATCAAGACACCACTGGATTAAAGGAAAAGACAGCTGGGATCGCTGCATTACCCAGACCAGAGTCGCATATTCCAGAAACAAATTTATAATAGCTTGCCAAGATCTGTCACTGCAACAGCTGTATCACCTCATTTATTTTCATTAAAGTTTGAGACTGACAGAAAGGCGAAGCTGTATCCTCTCTTTGAAGTGAGCGATCTCTGAGTTGAACATAATAGTCAGTGGTTGTATCCTTGTAATGCTCGGTTTTACAGCAGCACGACACATCAACTCGTGAACATGGATAGACGTTGAATTCATTTGACTGAAGCTTTGTGGTTTTGTTCAGATATTCCCATTAATGTAGTCAGGGTTACTAACACAGAATGTAGTGCCATTCAATATGGAGTAGTGGAAAGAAATCAAACCTATTGTTGCTTTCCACATGTAGCATGAAGCAAATGTGACCACACCAGCCAATAAGAGCAAAATGGAGATAAAAACAAGATGTAGTCTACCATTAAAAAAAAGTATTGTCTTTGCCAGGCAGAGGGAGGCGAAGACTATGATACTGGAGGCTGTTATCACTGATGGAGATAAGGTCATATTATACACTAATATCCTACCAGTGGGCTGCCCATGGAGCATGATGCAAATGCATAAATAAATATTGAATGTGATTGTGAAGAACATTGTGTTATACACTATCACTGACTATGCATAGATTTGAAAAAAATCCTCTTATTTTAACTGCAATTGGTGGGAAGTTTGCACAACATAATTCCACACATTATAATATAGTGTAAAACTAAAAACTTGTGATCATGTGACTGAAGTTGATAGTGAGTTATAACTTATACACAATCTTATAACTTATACACAATCTTGTGTTATTGTATTATGCTTTATGCTATAGCCTAATAATTGTGATGCCAGCTGTTTCTTACCTTGACGAACAGAGCGATTTCAGTTTCAGGCTGTCTGGGTTCTTCTAGTCTCGGCACCCAGGCTTTTATTTTCTTTCGCATTCGGCTCAAAAATGAAAATCTAAAGTGTTCTTCTGCAGTATTACGCTGTAATATCCTGTTTGATGCCATGCCAGCTGTATCTTACCTTGACGAACAGAGAGATTTCAGGCTGCTTGGGCTCATCCTCCAGGGTGACATTCTCCAGAGCTTTGAGGCTGTTTACAGCTTCTTCGGGCTCAGGTGCGTCATGATCTCCTTGGGCGAGGTCGTACGACTCGTCCCCGGGAGTGGATGAAGAAGAAGAAGAAGCCGAGGATGAACGCCTAGAGCCGGGTCCGTCACCGTTGACCTCCGGCGCCACCTCCTCGACCAGGACAACCTCTGGCTGTGGCTCGGCGGCGACCTCCTCCTCGACCTTCTCTTCCACCTTTTCGGCCTCGGCTGCGGCTTCTCCCTGTTGTTCCTCCTCGTTGTCGCTGCTGGATGAAGAAGATGACGACCCCTTGTTGCTGTGCTTATCCGCGTCCTCGTCCCTGGTGTCCATGTAGGCCGGCGAGGAGGCGTGGACCTGCACCTCGCTGTACAGGGGCTCATCCTTAACCTCACCCGCCGGGGTCTCGTAAATGACTCCCGGGTTCTCGTACGTTGCGTCCGCCGGCGCTGCTGCAGGGCTGTCTGCCCGCTGCTGCTCAATGGGCGCCGTGTCGTACACGTTCACATCATCTATCTTCTCGTAAATGTTCTCCATGTCAGCGGGTCCTCCTGGAGTGGCGCACCTGGGTCAGTCAGGTATATATGTATGGAGCGACTGAAAGTCAAGACGAGAGCGACACACGCCAGCCTGCGTGCTGCCACTGACTGAATGCGCGCATGGGCACATTCTTTGCGATAACTCATAAAAGAACTTTGGTCCTGGAAGTTAACAGGTGATTTATGTAAATGTTTGCGCCGTAGAGGTCATTATAGCTCTGTAGCCTGCAGGGTGCAGTGCAGACTCTGTCCTGATTGAAAATGCAGAGTAGAGTAATGAGTAGAGAATATAAGGCTTTGTATGCACCCTCTACAAGTATCGTTTTGGTAATTAATTCTATTCTGTATGTTGGGATGGGAAATGGAATATTTCTACCTCTAAACCCATGCATGCATGTTGTAGGCTTGTAGCCGGTCTATACCTTTTTGGATCTGTGTGCAACAATTGTGTATGCACGTACATGTATGCATAAATAGGTGCATATATACGCATGTGCCATGTTTGTAGTATACATTTTTTACTATTTATTCATGTCCACATGGACAGACAGACACACACACACACACACACACACACACACACACACAGAAAAAAGGCCAAATTAGCACACAAGTCCCTTTTTATTTCAGAACTGACTGACTCATTCCATTAACATGGCAAAGGTAGTTTAGTTCTTTAGTATAACATCCACATGTTCCCGAATTCCAAATCCACAATCAATTATCTTAAATAAACCTGATCCATTATCCTTTGTCTTCCAGTGCATGGGTTTCAAATTAAACATGAAATATATTTGTTTTCTCTCATTAAATTAAGGGGGAAATCACCAGACAACACTCAATTCTTTTAACATAAGACAATTATCAGAAAAGTTAGTAATTCTCATATAAATGCTCTTAATTTACGAAGTTACATTTTGTAAAAAGGATATCACAGTGATGTCTGTCTTTTGTGGGCACAGGTAAATTAATCCATCTAAAATCCTAATGACAAAATTCAATAAATTATTCTAAAAGATAATTTACAAAATATAAGTATTAAGATTGACAGAAATGGATTGTACTTTACTCTTCTGATTATGCTGATTAAAAAGCTTTTTTGGGGGGAAGAGGCACCTATCTTTTATATTATTTCAAAAAGCTTCTACAAATTCAGAGTGTAATGATACATGACCTAAAAGCATCCTACCACTGCCCCTTTCTCTCTGTTTCACTTCTATCCGTTAGTGCAAATAAGGGGAACAGCTCTCGCAAGCCATGCCTAAGTCATCTCAACCAAACATCAACAAAAACTTTATAATCCCTAAGACAAAATACTGACCAATAGCAAATGCACGTCACATTTCACCAACAAATGGCATGGGTATGACCGGCATATGAATGAAAGGCATAGTCATACAGAAATATGCCCCACACACCACCTGCCCCAACAAAATATATCAAACATAATAGACTATTTGACACAAACAATTGCACATCTTAGAGACACACTCCATGAAGTTAAAAGGCAAATGGTAATTACTTGAAGGGCAAGCTAGTAATATGACTGACACACACACACACACACACACACACACACACACACACACACACGCCCCCACACACACACACACACACACACACACACACACACACACACACACACACACACACACACACACACACACACACACCCACACCCACACAAACCAGCAGCAGTTTGACATATTGAGAGCCTCACATTCTAAGTGGTGTATCCTCTTCCTATCTGCTACTGTACTAGAAGGGCTGACTCAACCGAGCCAGTGGCACGTTTCCTGACACTGTAGCACACTTAATGCTTATAGAGCGTTTCAGACCAATTGCAGCATTCACAACTGACAGCAGGTCTTGGTACCACTAGCTGCCGACACGCCAAATCTGCTTTATATCGGTAGGGAGACGTCAGAAAGAAATAACCAAATGGAGTGGCTACTATTCACATAGACGTTGTTAATATCTACATGGACTACAGGGTAAACTTCTGCTCTCTGCTTTGGACCTTTAATGATGAGTGATGTGTCAACGATTAATGACAAGATGAAATCAAGTAAAAGTCACAATCAAAGCAAAGCGACTACATAGCCGGTGTAAGGTTTTTCTTCTTGATTAAGCCTGTAACGTGAAACAAACCCTTTAAACACATTTCCCTTGACCTCAGGTCAAACAAGACCGTGTTAAATACCGCACATGCTCCCCTAAAACAAAAAATTATGAAGGTAGGCGAAGACCAAAAAGACTAACAATAATAAAAACTAATCACAGACATGGTTGTTAAATTTTTTCTCAGATCCCCATGGTCAAAGAGGACGGAGAACAGGCGTGTAGCGGGGCAAGGGAAGTCGTTTAGCGGTTGCTTCTCGACAGAACATACCATCTTGGGGGTCATCTCCTCTTGTCGTCTCGCTCTTGTGCCTTCTATCGTTTTCCTTGCTTACAGACGCATGTTCTCCTGCAGCAGGGGCTGCGACATCTCGCCACTCCTGCGCGGGAGCGAGGGCAGCTGTCTGATGGTCACCTGTCTGACAAACACCACCAGGAAACCGATCACCATTAACAACCCGAGAATGCAGCCCATGGCGGGGGCATAGGAAGACCCAGAGGGCCTGACGGGGACGCTGGGCGTGGGGGGAGCGGGCTCCGGGGAGGAGAGGAGGTCCTGGACGCTGGAGAGGGAGCCATTATTGGGCAGAGGGTGCAGGGACAGGATGTGGCACATGAGAGGGTAAAGGTCAACCATACTCATGTTGGTCTTGATGTAGCTCCGGCGGAATGCTGGTCCGCGGGCCACGAACACCGGGTGCATGCTGGGCAGGGAGTTGTTGTATCCGTGATTCCCCACTGGGGATTCAAAAGATATGGATTATTTCTATTACAGTATCGACCTTTGTTCAGTGATAATCAACAATCTATATTGTCAGTGTTTAGTGTTTCCCCCTGCATTCATTCAGTTGCACCCGGGGAGCAGTTAGGTTTAAGTATCCTGCTCGCATACTGAGGACTGAGCTGACCGGGGGGTCGACCCGGGGACCTTCTCATTACATTCAGCTATTGGTCGCCCTAATTTGCCCTAAGTCAATTACGTCAAATAGGTTTGCTACTAAACAGGAACAATGTTGAATGTGTCCTCTTAATATTATTAACCGGTAATACAATTTGAATTGATTTTGCAGTGTTCTTGTTTAATGATTATACAATATCAGTGGACAAAATAATTATTAAATACAGCCTGCATAATATCTCCTTGCAGAACAAAAGGCATTAGTTCAACTCAAGGAATATTTTCAAGGTTTGATCTACCAAAAATATTGGTAATATCAAAGATGACGTGTCAAAGACAATGGTGGTATCAACGATGATGCATAAAGACAATGTTGCTGGATCGATACGTACACATGAAGGGGTCCGTTCTGTTCTGCATGATTGTCCAGCCCTCCTGGGCCTCAATGATAATGGGCATGATCCTGATGTTATGGCTGTAATGGTAGTGATCTGGAATGTCTTCTTTCTTGTAGACCACCATTTGAGGGTTTGCATCTGCCAACTGGCTGTACACCTCCTCAAACTTTCCTGTAAAAAAGGATGCAGGCAAATGTTACTCAAATGCCTTGTCTTTATTCTATTTCATAGATTACATTTTTGTTCTGACGCAAGAAGTACTGATAAACAAATCAAATGCTGGTCAAAAACAAAGTGGTAACTTTGCAATTGATGGCAATACTTTGTGTAGAATAACACATTATCAAACTAATTGGACTAACATCAATGTGGAACACATCTACAAACTAGAAAGGTGTATGTGCTCAGTGGAGCTCATATCTCCGCCAGGAAGTGTGGCCAGTCTATGATGTCAGTCATCTGTGATATCACATCATTGCTCTTACGTCAATCATCTACATACAATCCATGACATCCAGTATAAGATTAAAGTTCTACAAAAGAGATTTACCGGCATTGGTTTACAGAAAGGAACAGGCTTTTGAAGTAAACGGTTATTGAACAAAACTGAAATGTATAAAAGACGGCATTTTTTAGTACCTTCCTTAGGAAGTATTCCCACCACGGGGCTCTTGTCCACCCAGGTGTACAGATCTCTGCTCACGTACTCATCCAGTTCTATGATCTTATCACGGGACAGCTGAGTCATGCCATGGTCACTGGTGATGATGAGGTTCACCGTCTCGTACAGCCCTGCCTTCTTCAGCTCATTCCTGAGAAAGCCGAGCTTCTCGTCTATGTCGGCGATAACATCGTCCATAAGGGGGCTCTCAGGCCCCCAGTTGTGACCGCTCTCGTCCGGTTCCTCCCAGTACAGCACGCCAAAATCCACAGCTTCCTCCCCTGGTGCGGAGAACCACTCTACTATCTTCTCCACCCGGGTTTCGAAGCGCACCGAGGCGTTGTATGGGAGGTAGCGGGTCGGGTACGTCCCGTGGATCTGCACGTCAGCCCCAGGCCACATCGCCGCTCCACTCCGCCCTCCCGCTTTCTGATAGGTCACCCAGAGAGGCACCGCCTGATCCCACCACACAGGGTTGTAGATGCTGTCTGTCTCCATGGAGAAGGACATGTTGAGGGCCGGGTCGTACATCTCATTGGCCACGATGCCGTGCGTCTCGGCATACAGACCCGTCACTAAGCTGTAGTGGTTGGTGAAGGTTTTGGTGATGTAAACATTCTCTACCTTGTCCACCCTCACACCTTCAGCCATCAGCGCGCCGAAGTTGGGCGTGGGGACCCGATGGACATAGTCCCAGCGGAAGCCATCGAACGACACCAGCAGTAGCTTGGGCCGATCCCTGAAACCGTCACCCCGTTGCCCATGATAGTTCATGCAATGCATGGAGACTGCTTGCAGGAGAAGAGCCCATAGGCAGACCTGGGAACAGTAGCTGCTCATCACTGTGCCTCGGTTGTTGAGTGACTGCAATCACACAAAAACGTGAACTGAGTTAATAACCACAGTTTAATACTTCAGTGCACAATGGTGTGGCACTAAAATAGCAAAGGCAAGCTACAAGCTCAGTTTGCGTTCATGACACATTGTGAGCTTAGGGTGACCAGATGTCCCCCTTTGCGTGGGACAGTCTCTCATTGCCAGGACTTTTCAGGCGTCCCACAAATTGAGACCATGTCCCACATTGTGACTAGCAGTGTTCAAATGCCCTATAGTCCCCTAATAGTTGGCTTTCTGTTGTAAAGCTCTCATTGCCCTTTTCCTGCAAAATGTAGCCTATTATTAAGTCTGTTAAAATAACATGAGAAATATCCCCTAGACTACGGTACCAAGTCAGCCATACTACCCATGACCAAAATGTGCATTTAAAACCAAATGTGAGATCAGAGGGGTTTAATAATAAAATGATAGGCATCATTAGGTCTATGGTCGAATATGATATCAACGCATTTGAGTAATAAGTTGCTAAGGCCGCCCCGTCCCCCCGGTTCCACACAAATACTTCTGTCCCTCAAATTAACAGTTTGGATTTGATTCTGGTCATCCTAAAAGGGGCATCAGCAGCTACACAACAACAACAGGAAAGTGCTTGTCTTTGAAGTCTATGTAATAGTGGCTCTGCATTTGAGCTTGAAACAGAACCTGTATTCTCAGTTGAGATTCTGGTTGGTTTACATTACTGGTCAGTAGTCAGGCTGCATTCAGGTGTTAATGGAAATACCAAAATAAGTAAAGTCCATGAGCCAGAGCTCAAAAATTTGGCTCGTAATCTGAGCATTATATGAAATATGCCAGAATCAAGAATCAGGACACAATCAAGGACATTAATAGAGAGGGAACTATACCCAATACATGTTGTTAGTTGAAGTCGTAATAAATCGCAATGGAGAAATGCATGACAGAGGGGAGGGGGGAGGTAATGATTATGTCATACCAAATTTGGCAACTGGGCGATGACATTGTCTGCCTCTGCCACGACATTAAGACAATCGATCATACAATATACGTTCCACCAGCAGCATTCAGTAACGCAACGAGTCAACTTGCTTGTCAGTGTCAGTAGCCTATAGTGCTTAGTGCTATATTGGACGAGCTCTACGCGTTTAAACAGATAGCCAACGGACAATGTCACTTTCAAAGGACTGCAGTGCATGTAGCCTCCGGACAGGAGACGTTAAAATCGAAAGCTGTCGCATTACAAACAAACAACATTCTAAAATGCTCTAAACGATGGTGTTGTCAACAAGCCTACCTTGTTATCTGTTTCTGCACGGGTCTTGCTTGCCTTCCTCTGCACACAAAGATAAACAGCCCCAGACGCACTCGTTCCACTCAAAGGAAGTCCCGCCTACTGTGTTTAATGTTTATGTATGGTTTATGTAGGCCTATTATGGTTGAAGATAAGAATTTACACCCAAAGGATGTGGTTTCAATATTTTTTCAAGTGCATGATGATGCTTCAATAGAAGCATTGAGGATGCATCATCATCATCATCAAGGCTAAACGCCAAAACGGCGAGCACAACAAGTCTCAATGACGTAATGTAGATGAGGAGTCACGGGGAGGGGCGGGGGAGCCGCACAGCACTGCTGATATCCGGTCTAAAGCCCTCCTACTGTATCCGGCGTTCGCGCTCTCTCTCTCTCTCTCTCTCTCTCTCTCTCTCTCTCTCTCTCTCTCTCTCTCTCTCTCTCTCTCTCTCTCTCTCTCTGTCTCTGTCTCTGTCTCTGTCTCGAGACGTCTCTGTCTCTGTCTCTCTGTCTCTCTCTCTCTCTCTCCATTCAAAGGAGCTTTATTGGCATGACAAAACGTACAATCAAAATAGAACAATGTATTTACAAATACATATTGGGTATAAATAGGAATCAAATAAAGGTGTAAACATAGCTGTGTTATATTAGGACTTTGGGTGATAGTATCTCGTGACGGTGAAACTATCTCTCTACGACAGTTTTACAGTGATGCAATGTCAGACCTACCATGCCACTAACCCTTTTGTCCACTAGGTGTCAGTCAAGTTCTATCTATGAGTCACTATGGCTGCTGTTTAGATTTAGGCCTATATGTATTCTCAACCTATTGATTGATTGATTTATTAACAGTTTGCAGAATTACAGTACATTTCAAGTACAACTCAATAAAACAACTGTTGACTGTGAGAGGACGACACCATAAAGCATTACACTTGTTTACAATAGGGCCCACCATTTTCAATTCATCAAAACAATTATAGACATACGAATATACTGTACACAACTATATAGTCAAAAGGAAATCATCATAGAGGAGGTAAAAAGGGAAAAGAAACAGAGTGAGGGGAAAAAGGAGTGGGTGTGGGATTCAGATTTTACGGGGGCCAGTTTCGAAGGTGCCCTTTTGTAGGCGGTTTTGAAGGAGTCAAGTGATTCGCATGTCTTAATGACTGTTGGTAGGGCGTTCCACATTTTGGTGGCATAGGAGAGAAATTAATTTAGTCCCTTGTTTGTGCCGAATCTGCGTTGCACAGACAGGTTTGTTGAACTCCCTCTGGTGTTGTGGGTGTGGACTTCGTTGACATTAAGGAAGTATTTAGATGGGTACATGGGTATCTTGGTGGTGTATCGAATCTTGTGGACCAGACCCATTGCAAGATGCTGTACTCTGTCGTTAACCCTAAGCCATTCCAGCCTGTCAAAGTGGGCAGGGGTGAGGTGGGTTCGGGGAGTGAGGCCAAGTAGCCTGACCAGTTTGTTTTGGGAAGTCTGCATGCATAGTCGAAGAAACCTTGTACGAGGGCTCCTGTTAGGGTCTTCAAGGTGTTTTTGTTGACCAGTGAGGAGATCCTATATAGGAATCTTGTTCTTTCGTTGACTTTTTTGATTACGTTGGTGGCCATTTATCACCGGAAAGATTTGCCTCCAGGATGGAACCTAGGAAGGTAATTTCATCTTTTCGTGTGATAACATTGTCACCCACTCTAATCAAGAAGTCATTAGCCTTGCTGAAATTACTATTATTATTGCATCCAGCTCACTATGCTATTTCTCTCATTAATTCTATGCCTTTGCAGATGACGGTTGCATTGTGTTGATATCCAGAGTGCATGGCTGACGTTTCATCATCAAAAAGCTCAGACCACTCTCTGCACCTATAGCTGACCAGCTGATTGAATAATGCTTTGCCCTCATATTTGCCAACCTTAATCCATTATAGTTACTGATCTCCCCCCCCCCCCCCCCCCCTTTCTGGAGACATTGGAGAGAGGGAGTTTTTTAGGTGCTTCTTTTCTCTTGTTTCTTGTTTTATTTTTTGTTGTGTTGTCCCCTGTATTGTTTTTTGAGGGCCTCCTATGTCAGAAAGGTGAAGACCCAAACTGTGATTGGCCGCATGACATTCGTGCTGATTTGATTGGCTGAGCACGGAATGTATGATGATCACACAGACGTGATTTTTATATATATATATATATATATATATATATATATATATATATATAGAGAGAGAGAGAGAGAGCCAGAAATAAAGATTGATTGGTAAGGAGGCACACATTTTGGTGGCATAAGCATAACGGTAGAATTAATTTAATCCCATGTTTGTACTGTTTGAACAAGATGAGTGGAGCTCCCTCTGGTGTTGTGCCTGTGTGTCGTCTCTCTCACTCTCACTTTGTTGAAATATACTAACAAAACGCCTGGTTTCAGAGGCTACATGGGCACTGATCCCTTGAGTATTTTGAAGACCAGGCCCATTGCAAGTTGCGGTGTCCTCTACTCTGAGCCATCCCACCCTAGCATAATGAGGAGGGGTTAGTCCTAGGTGTGAGGTTCTGGGCTGCATCTGCACGGACCAGCTCCAACTCTTTTAAGGCCAGTCCCTATACAGCTCTTTAAGGCCAGTCCCTACTGTGTGTGTGTGTGTGTGTGTGTGTGTGTGTGTGTGTGTGTGTGTGTGTGTGTGTGTGTGTGTGTGTGTGTGTGTGTGTGTGTGTGTGTGTGTGTGTGTGTGTGTGTGTGTGTGTGTGTGTGTGTGTGTGTGTGTGTGTGTGTGTGTGAGAAATAATAAAGTAGTTAGAGCATGCAGGCAAAGCATGTCAACCAGTCAGTATATGGAAGAAATTCCATTGAAAATGAGGGGGAACCTCAATTGCTCTTTCGAGAATAAATAAAGGTTTCAATCAATCAAAAACGAGAGGGACCACCAGCAAGATAGGAGCTCTCTCTCTCTCTCTCTCTCTCTCTCTCTCTCTCTCTCTCGCACCCTTGCTCTGTCTCTGTATGTGTTTCTGTAAGAGGTGGTATATAATGTGATAAAGAGGCAGCATGAACACATGGCAGGGCACATGGTGTGCAGTAGGATTTTCTCTAAAGTGATCTTTAGAAACTTCACCAATAAGAACAAAACGACTTCACAAGGTCAATGTTTACGCAATTAACAATTCACTATTGCTCACACAATTTTATTCACTGAAAAATAAATGTTTACATGCATCAACTAGGCTACAATGAAATGGATGGTTGAGACATCAGATGTTCAGGAGCAAATTGTAATAGTGTAGTGTAGTGTAGGGCAGGCCCCATAGGCCCTAAAGAAGATTTGCGTCCACTCAGCCTGGTGGGTTTGGGCCTGCTTGATTGATCGAGCATGACGTACAGTCATACATTTGGGCTAAAAGGATAACATAAAACGTGTGCACGTGTGTGTGTTCATGCATGCGGACACTGTGGTGTGTCCTGTCCCGTCCCCCCCCCCCCCTACCAACACACACGTTTAGCTGACAGTGTGAATCTATGTAGGAACTATGGAGCAACCACTGGGATACGTACCTGCTTATGTGTGTTCTGGGACAGTTGTGTGTATTCACATCCACGCAGACATGAAGGTTTTTCTTTGTTTGTTTGGGCAGGAAAGCTCTGTCTATTGTGTGATCCGTTGTGCTAACTATTGTGACATCACCAGAGGACGTTGAGATAGCCTTTGTTGATTTCTCTGTAGAATGCTGTGATGTTCATTGTGATGCATAGAGTGGTGTGTTGTAGGCCGTATGCACTGTGGTCGTGTTAAGATTGCCATTGTCAGATGCTGTACAGTAGTAGAATCTTCATGCTAACCTATTGTATAGTAAAGCAATTGCCAGTCTGTCATAATGGTTTGAGGTACATAGCCAATTTTGTGTCATGGTTCCTGTGTGTATTCTTATTTTCATTGTTTTAGAGGTTGTATACTGTTAGGCTATTATTGTTCATTATTGTTCATGATCTTTTTCTTTGCAGTAACTATTTTACCCTAACTGTATCTTACCTGGTGTGCTGCTTGTGGTGATTGATTGATTGATTGATTGATATATAAAGTATTTATTAACAGTTTGCAGAATGGGTACATTTCACATGAAAGCACAACTCAATACAAAGACTGTTACTGTGGACGACACACTGATAAAGCATTACACTTGTTTACAACAGGGTCCACCTTTTTCAATTCATCAGAACATTTAGAGACGAACAAATATACACTTCTGAATTTCCCATGCTGGATCAAGTTATTCATGATTAATTTGCATGAGTTTAATTTCAGTTTGATAACCCTTGGCCTTTAACCCTATAAAGCGTCGCAGTAGAACACTAGAACCAGAAGTGAATTCCTCATTCATTTCCCTCATAGACTTTTCAAAAAGTATTTATTTAAAGACGATTACGCCACAGACAAAGCCAACTCGAGTTGTGACACATGACAATAAACACAATGTTTTTCGCTGATCAAATAATTTGTAAGACGAAAAACAAAACAAAGTTTCCTATCCTGCCATGTTTTTCTTTTTACAAATGATTTGATTGGCCCAAAACATTGTTTACTGTCATGATTTGTCACAACTCCAGTTTGCTTTGTCCGCGGTGTAAACGTCTTTATATAAATACCTTTTGAAAAGTCTATGAGGAAAATGAACGGGGAATTCACTTCTGGTCCTCGGGAGGGCCTGCAAGCTCTATAGCATCCCTATTCTGGGGCAAATATTTGGTGAAAATAGCTGATCTTCACTGGTACAAGCTCACAATGCATTATGCAAGATTGTTGTAGATCGGCTATTTCCGACAAAGATATTTGGTGTAGAGAGGAAACAGAAGGGCTTAGTACAGACCCCTATAACCCTGGTCATCTAAGTACTGTATATAGGGTTTACAATTACATATCTGTGATGTGGTATCTTCTGTCCAAGTTTAACTGTCCAAAAACTTTCATCATTGTTAAATTGAAACAACATATGTTAATGTGAAAACATGATCTAATAAAATCTACTATGATCTGTTCTTTCACTACCTGAAGCCATACTTCCTATTGTCCATAGAGTTTTTGTATTTTAATTCAAATTGATTATGTTTTGTATTGTCCTCTTCCACCCCAGATTTAGACCTGGTTTCCATTTACCATTGAGCTGCATTGTTGCTCAGAGGATAAATTAATTTGTGGCAGATCCTGTGACTAGGTGAGACATGACCTTTGATACAATCTAACTGTCTCAATAGAAGACCAGGGAGACAAAATACAACCACCCCAATTGTATAATAATCTTGTATTAACATACTCTACCATACAGATTCATTTAAAATGTATTAATAAATAAAAAAAAGTTACATAGTGCAGCTTTAAGTTTTTGCTGTCTTTATTCATGTTTGGGTTGACTAGACCTTTTTTTTTAGATGTCTTTGCTGGGGGACTTTTTAAGTGGCGCTTTGTGTGTGCCTGGGTGGCTGGGTGTGTGAGCACGGAAATTGCATTTGGTTGGTTTTGAAAACCAAGTGTCACTGTTGTGCAGCCTAACACACACTGTCACACATACATATTAACTGTATATATGATGATTTCAGGTGTTACAGACAGTACAGTACAGTACAGGGACCCCCACATGGTCATTTCTCAACCGTTTCGGATGCGGGGCGGCTCGCCGGAACCGGCCTGGCACCCTGGGTGCATTCCTGGGGGTCTGGAAGTTCCGGGGACCCCCACATGTAGTTGCACCACTTACTTCAAACATGGGTGTGATTTTTATGCCTTATTAATTATACAGTATAGGTAGACAGGAAATGGGGTGAGAGAGTGACACGCAGCAAAGGCCATCAGGACTCGAACCCACGACACGCTGTCAGGCTACATTGAAGCCTAAGTGTGGGCCTGGGTTGACTTTACAACCAGTGAATGGAGAGAAAAAACATTTGGATAGACATTCAAATTTTGTGCCAAGTGAGGTCACATTTACTGTATACTGAGTCATGCTTTAATTATTAGAGCATGACTTATTACAATGTAATAAGTAGGTATCAGACAGCAGAACAGCCACATTACAGGCTACTTCCTGCTAGCCACGTGTAAGGAATTGTCTAGAATGATATAGTGAGAGCATCACAACCTGAAAAACTGGATTTTAAACTATAACTAATTTGAATCTGTGACTAAACTGTTTACTCTGTCAACCTTTTCAGATTTGTACATGAGTTTGTAAGGTTTTGATGTAAATAAATTTACCTCCTTCTACACTATATAAATGGGTCCAAAGTTAACTGCTATATTGTTCGGTAGGAAATTGCTAGTACAACTATGGAAGTCAGCTCATGTACCAGCAATCATGCATAGCTTGACATAACTTACTTAATAGGACAGCAGCATATGTGAACGGTTATCCGTTCGGATACCGGAGAACTCGCCAGTTTACCAAGTCGCCATGGCGAAAATTCTTCAATGTCTTCATTGTTATGCTAACATGCTGTCTTCATCAGTGTAGTATGTCAAACTCACAGATCAAATTATTTATTTATTATGAGTATGTACCAATGATAAGTAGGCCTACCATTTCAGGAATTGTTTACTAATGAATTACATTGTTTCAGTACTTGCTGGTCTCTAGTCTAAAGTAGGAATGCTAAAAGTTTAAACACCAGTGTTAACTAGAGACCAGCTCCAACTCCACTAACAACTATCCTCTCGCTCTCAATTCAATGTAATTTAAATGAAGGTGAAGTAAAACAAAAATGCTTGTTCACAGTTGGTTCTACTGTATAACATAGCCTCCCTCCTTTTGTTACTCTTCACTCTATTTTTGAGGGGCACTAGCTAGCCCCTCCTATACACCTTTCTTGTCCTGAACTCGTGTCACAATTGCCATTGACAATGAATAGAGAATTTACGTCATTTATGTGTCTGACTCTGAACAAATCGGCTTTTTGTGGAAACACAAACATTAAATGCCATTGACAATCAAAGGAAAATGTACGTCATATGTAGACGAGCAAATCGGCTATTTTGTCCTAACACAAACATTAAATGCCATTGACAATGAATGGAGAATTCACGTCATATGTGTGAAATCTAATTGCAAACAGGTTACCCACCTGCTCCTGGCAGGTAAATCAAACTTATGGGCAGGTTGAGTCTGTTGCCCGACCGGGCAAGTGCTCATTTGAGAGGAGACGAAACCGTCTATAAACACTGTCGAGATATCTGTCTTGACTGTTTAAACACCAGGCTGAACGTGGCCAGATAAATCTGTCTTCTGGTCTGTGGAATGTAAAATAAGAACCTTTACCTATAATGTGCTATTTTCACTGTTGAAAAAATATAAAATAACCAGTGTTAACCCATAGTCTTCATAGATATGTAGGTATTTGGCATAAAAATGTAGGTGTAACATTTTTAATCGCACAGCCCCAGAAAGTAAAACACCAGTAAGACGTCTAAGGGCAAGAAGCGTAATGTTAAATTGAACAGTAATTAAAAATGTATCTATCCTTTTAAAATGGACAATATACTTTTGTGGGCAAGTAGAATATGACCTGTTGCATTGGCAAGTGTCTCTGAGACCTTATTGTCTACTGTCTAGTACTGCTAAGGAGTTCAGGTCATATTTCACCATAGTGTAAAGATACTTAAGGAAAATACAAATCCAGCTGCAAATATGGTACACACATTTCAAGATTGTGACACCTGAAGTGACCTGATATACAGGTTTTCCAACTTTGCTCGCTCAAAGGGCAAATAAGGATATTTTCAAGGCTAGCATAGGCTACTATAGGGGCATATAAATTAACCATTTTCAAAACAACCTGCATAACTTACATGAATTTTGTTCTCACACACACACACACACACACACACACGCACACTGTACGTGTAGCTGGTGCAATATGGCCATGCTGTGATATATTCTTGCATTGCAGGAAAGGAAGGAAAACAATATGTGAGTGGATAACGTCGTGGGTTATATGGGCATGTCTACTTTGCCAGTGGCAAATTACATGAGCTCACACACTCTGTATTAAGTGCCTGTGTGATATGTTATAATGAGGTCCATTTATTCTCATTTGTTCCACAATTACTTGACCGCGTCTACATAATAATGTTTTGTGTTAAATCCTCCACATGTCGACTGTGGTGGGTCCCCAGACTCTCCACCCGTAATAAACATGGAGGAGGACTGAATGGTCCCCAGTAAAAGGAGCAGCTGATCTAACTTAATAATAATAGACCATGTAGGGAGAAACAGTGGCGGTGGTAAGCTACCACTTTCATCAGAAGAACACATTGATTTCTGCACGCCTTTCACAAGAAGACAGAATAGTAATTTGACGCGCTCTGCAAAAATAACAACAAGCCACATTGTCCGCATTATTTCCATTCCTTTGTGTTTTTATACTAGAATTCCGGGGATACGACCCGACACTGCCGAGATCCACCGAGAGAGTCGGTCACGTTTCCATCACTGGCCCGTGTGTCTTCTGTAACTCTGTTCTGTTTTCTCTCTGGTTCTCTCTCAGCAGCGGCAATAGCTTCTATAGCCTGATTTTACTTTGGTCCGTACGACGGTGCCGCGCGCCGAAAATAACCGCTCTACAAGCTCACGACGCGTTGCGTCCATTGCCAAATGTGAGCTTGTAGATCGGAGCTTTTCGGCGCGCGGCGCCGCCGTACGGACGCATTATAACTCAAAGCATTATTTCCAGTAAGCCAATGAACTGAGGGTTGATTTGCGTACAAAGCCCGCGGAGCCAATCGGAGAGTTGCCATGGAACTGTCCCTCGACCAATGATCGCAGCCGTGTAATTTACATACATGGGAAGAGCCTGGCCAATCGGCGACGACGACGGGGAGAAGATTCGGAGAGTTCTGCCTATGGCTGAGCGAGGCACAGAGTTTTGGGAGTGCATCTCATTAACATCTCATTATCGAAGGTGCTTTAGATATTGATCCTTGTATTTCGAGGTAGTTCAAACTCACCTCTTGTTACCTTCAACGTTTGACCTTCTTGTTCGCCCCGGGGGGGAAGTTATCCATAAAGCAAAAACAAAATGCCGAAGAGAAAGGTGAGTGTTGTATGTATTTTATGTGGTGCTATGTGGCTCACTTAGGTTGTAGTTTCTTCTCTGCATTATTAGAGGGAAATTAGCGGTGCGCGGTTTTGGTGACGAACGACGTCGAGCAGGTGAGCTGATGCCAAAGTTTTAGTAATCGTCGTTTGCGGTCTCTCCGGTGCGGGGATTTTTTTTTACAGCCAATAACACAACTCGGAGCCCAATGTGGGTCCATTTGATTTGACCAAAGAATCGTGTTATTTAATTCACATTTTTTTAATGTGCAAGTGCCATGTTCTTCTCAATGGCCGTTCTGGTGGTCGTTTTTTTGTGATGTTCTTCCACCACTTCCCTGTCGTGTCCAGCGCACAGCACAGAACAGCACGGCGCTGCTGGCACGGTGCGCACTGCCAAGTCGGGGTGGGTGGGTGGATGGATAGATGGATGGATGCGTGGTGTGTCCGTGGCTCTTTGCGCACACTTAATGCATGTTTGGCTTTATGATTCTGTGTCGATTTTGAAGGAGGTGTAATTTAACACCGAAAACGAAAACCACCTCCCTTGCCTTCCTTTCAGTCTGTGTGGGTGATCATCAATGGCAGAACCAACCACACACACACACACACACACACACACACACACACACACCGCCACCAGCGGGCGGGCTGAGCCGTTAGAACAAACCCACATCCAGAGAGAAAAAGAAAAGCGAGGCAGTAGTACACAATTGCCGCTGTGAAAGAAGGGGCCGCAACAGCATTGTTATCAGTGCATTACATGGAAACTAGCTCTTCTGTCGTGGAAAAACTGCCATTGTCCGACGGCCACACCGTGCGCAGATTCGCCTTTGCTTTGAGGACAGAGAGAATAGGGGGGGCCATTAGGGGCGGAGGTCGTTGCTATGCAAATGATGCGATCGCAAAAACCAACACATTTTTGCATGGTTTACCTGCTGTAGCCCTAGAGAGCGTGAAGCGTTTGAGCACGTTTCTGTGTGAAACGTAGTATCTTATTATTACAAGTATACGGTTGTTGTTGGTTTATTATAGGCTGAAATTCTGAAATATATGTGTATGCATCTATGTAACTATGCATCCAAATAGACAACAGCAGATATTTACACACCTTGAAGTGTATATTTTGCCAGCGCAAGCTGGGTGCCCCCATGGGAACCCCCATAGAGCTTTAAAAACGACATTTTAATACTTAATAAGCATAATATAGCTATTGACATGGTATGGCATAACACGTCTTTAAATTGTTTAATATCAAATGCATAATATACTATAATAGGCCTAATAGGCTATATATAATATAAATACATTTTATACTGCAATGTATTCCATTTACACACAATTATAGACCTAGAATTCCTGTCATCATTCATTTAACTTTGTAAATTATCATGTATCACAGGCATAGATCCCTCTAGTTTCATATCCATGTGAACGTTCTGGCACAACGTGTATTTAGTCAATTATCTCCACTTTTTCAAGAGATGCACACAGACGTCTCTCTCTCCGGGCAAGGGGCCCGGAATGATCGATGGACTGATTTTACCAATACTTCCTGTTGTTTACAGTAGACGTCATCACCAATTGACCAGGGAAACACAAAAGTTTGGGTCACACAATTGGCAAGTGGTGTGATTAATTAATTACCCAGCACCTATCGCAAGGCACCTGCCAATTGTGTGACCCAAACATTTGTGCTTCCTGGTCAATTGGTGATGACGTTTGTGGTGATCGGAGGAAGTTTTGATAAATGTCCAATAAAGTCCCGCTGTCATTCTGGGCCCTGCCGGGAGAGAAAGACGTCCATGTGCATCTCATGAAAAAGTGGAGATAATTGATAAAATACACATTTTGTGCCAGAACTTTCACATGCATATGAAACTAGAGGTGTGTGTGTGTGTGTGGGGGGGGGGGGGTTACAGAGGTTCTCTAGTCTAGTGCACTTGTTCACAACCTTAGTTTTATGGCCAATCAGAATGCCTGTTGCATGTGATTGCTTAGCTGATTTGCTCATTTACATATGACTACATTTTCCCTTCAATGTCAATGCGTTTCATGTTTGATGTTTAATTTACGTCATATTTAGCGAACTAATTTCTCCGTTCATTGTCAATGGCAAATCTTGAGACGTTTGGGGACAAGATTTAGCGGACATTTGACCTGAATTCCCCTTTCATTGTCAATGGCAACTCTTGAGACTTGTGGGGACAAAAGCTGTATATAGGAGGGGCTAGCGCCCCTCAAAAGCACACCTGTGTGAAGTCAGGGGCGCTCTTATCATCGTACATCATCATGACGTAACATGTCAATTTGCTCAGACACATGACGTAAATTCTCCTTACATTGTCAATGGCAAATGTGACACGAGTTATGACAAAAAGCTGTACTACAACATTTGTTTTTCCAGAATGTATATTAATGTTATAGTGTCATCAAATTGTTGTGTTTTGGCAATTATTTGGGGGCCACTTGCAATATCTGCAAGGCCTACAGGTGGGCCCCAGCCCACATCATCAGCTTATTATAGTCACCTCGCACCTTTAATGGTATCCCCAAAAGTCTTGGTTCCCCTATTATTATTAGCAAAGGAACACTATATTAACTAATTTTATCTGAGGACCCCTTAAGGACCCTCAGGGGCCCCTGACCCCACTTCCCCAACTTTTAGTGCTAATTAGCACCATTTATGTTCGGTGTAGGCTATTTATATTGTTTAAAGTTAAACACAAAATGTTATCATCTCTGAGGTGCATAGGATGTGAAAAATGTAAATTGACGACAATTTCAATCCCCTGCCATCCCAATCGCACCTCAGCTTATGTTCTAAAAAGTTTTAATAATATTTAAATAGAGAAACACCTGTGTGAACTGTGAACTGAAGTGAGGGCCGCTCTTATTATTGTACATCATCTTACATCATCTCATTCCGGCCAATCAGAATTTGCGTCCTCACCTGCGTCTTCATTGTTTGTGTTACGCAATGTTTGTGTTTACACTATGATGTAAATTTGTCCATTCATTGTCAATGTTTGTGTAGGACAAAATGTGTGCACACACACTAAAAGCTGGACATAGGATAGGCTAGCGCGCCTCCAAAAAAGGACTCTACCATGTCCAGACTTCTGGGTATGCATGCGCAATGCCTTAACTCTAATAAATAACTTTGAGGACATGGAAAAGTCAGCTCAGTCAGTCCCTGCCTGTGCCAATGCTCAATGGCCATGTACAATTTCAGATAGATTGGTTGTTTCTTTGTTTAGAGAGAGAGGGTAGAGAGACAGGTAGCTGTAGATGGAGCGTAAGAATGCCATGCAAACACAGGACATAATCAAACAGGGTGACCTTGCAATTATGTGGTCGACGCACTATCCGTTCAACTATACTGGCATGCCTCAAATTGGACGTCATAGGGATTTACACTGAGCAGAGAGGTTAAAGAATATTCTTTCCAATTCTTTTTGACTGTTCCCCACTCCCTATTCTAGCTACATATGATACTATCTGTCACATGTAGCTGCAACCACACTGCAGCTCTCTGCTTGATGATTCGTTACTCTGGCCTATGGCTTAAGAACAGGACCCGAATGTTTAACATGAAACTAGACAGTCAAGTTGAAGCCACTGGATTACATTAATTTCAATATGGTATGTGAAGACCCAGTTTTAAATCGATGTTTTTCCATGGTTTGGTTTGCTTTCTCCACAGTCTGCTGAGGGTGCCGAGGGCAAGGAGGCCTCTAAGGTCACAAAGCAGGAGGTAATTGTTTTGGATGTGCTTATTGTACTGCAGAGTGTGTGTGGTGTGCTGTGTTTTGTACGTGGAACGTGTGTTTTGTGTGCGTATGAATGAGATATTAACACAAACACAAACACGGATAGGCTTATTACTTGGGACCTGACACCCACCACTAAGCAAACACATATTCCATCACAAGCCCCTGAAGGTACAACTGATATCTCTCTCTCTGTCTCTCACTCTATCTCTCTCTGTCCCTCTCACTTCTCTGCTCATCCCTTGTTCCCTTAGCCCACCAGAAGGTCAGAGAGATTGTCAGCGGTAAGTTTTTGTTCCCCTCTCTGTCTTCACCTCTCTACCTTTCCTTTCATTTACCTACCTCCCCTCAACTCGTTCCACACCCAGTCTTTTTGGATGCTGTGTTTAAAATGTTATATTATTACCATAACAGAAAATCAATTCCTCCATTTGATGGGAGTTGTGAGCATTTTACACGTCCCATGAATGTATTCCCTGAAGACTGGGTCTGGACCCGTATGCATGTCTTATCTCTGTTGTCCTGGTTCCATCCTCTGTCCGGCCTTCTCTAAGGGCTATCTGTTTTTTATCTCTGTTGTCTTGTGCATGCTGGGTGTGTATTAGGGGCTGTGTCCACTGAGACGTTTTGTATCCCTGGCTGAAAACGCCAAGACACTTGCCTAAAACCGCTTCCAAACATCAGAGTTGAAAATATTTCAGCTCTCAGCAAACTCTCAGCATTAACATGCTGAAATGTGGTGCTCCCATTGTAAACAATTCAAAACATACACTGCACTCAGGGAAAAACGTCTTGTTGGACACCGCCCCATAATGGCGAATTCCGGACTAGCTGTTTTCTTACCGTAAAATGACGATAATATATCCGTTGATCATTGGAAGAAGCAAAAAAAAAAAGAAGAGAAAAGTTCCATACCGAGCGCTCCTCAGCTCCGACTGTGCATGGCGGGTGAATCGCTGAATCGCTATTTAGATCACTCGATATTTTTTTAATCTGTTGTGGATGATGTTGAAAATACGCCCACAGAATGTTGTCAGTCTGTGGCTTCCACCTCGACCAGGACACGACACAGTTTTCCGCCCCACGAAGGGAGGGAATTTCCGCCGAAGGGAGGGACTTTCGCCCCATCGTTTTAGACCACAACGGAGGGGTGCCGTCTCAAGCGAACTTGAGCCACGTGAGACACCACCGAGCGAGCTAAAGCGAGCGTGCGCTCCTCAGCTCCAACCGTGCACAGCGGGTGAATCGCACATTTTCTGTAGTGGATGATGTTGAAAATACAGAATGTCAGTGTAGGGCTTCCGCCTTGAGTTCAACTCTTTTTCTTCCTTTTTTTTCTCGCCACTAACAGTGGTATATATATATATTATCGTCAGAATTTGGTAAGAAAATGGCTAGTCCGGGATTCTCCTTTAAAGGTCCTTTATTTGAACAGCATGTTCTTGTAACCATGTTTTGTTACAAAACTTATATGCATGTAATTATGGAATCATTTCTATGTGTGTACTACTATATTTATGTACTTTTGCATGCCTCCAGAAATTGTTAATATAAGTGTTAATGTTAAATTAAATATTTTACTTTGAGGTAATAGTTACCTGGTTAGCAAACCTCTGGTGTTATAGTGTGTATAGAATAGAGTGCATAATTGAACTACGGTACGAAAGTTAAAAAAGGGAGAGTATTATCTAATGTTGATTATAATAATTGAAACATAGTATTTTGTGTATAGAACCCAGCTTATTTTACAAAGCAAAGCAGAGATATTCTGAGAGAACGTCAAATGAGTTACTTTTGTCACGGGTAAATCAGCTAGCAGCTTCAGGGAAAAACAGCACATAGTAGTGCAGTGTTCCAGTGTTAAATTCCATCATTAAAAACCTTTGCATTAGACCCTCACATCCAAGCCAATATTGTCTCAAAATGTTCCCCAGCATCCTTATTTTGGGGGAAGCTTTAGCAGAAAATAGCAGATCGACAAGCTCACAATGTGTCGACGCATTGTCAATCTGCTATTTTCAGCTAAACCTTTCCCCTCAATAACACAAAACAAAGTACACTATTATAGAGCCCTGAGGGACTCCGGTAGTTCGAGTGCCAGCCATGCTGGAGGCACCACTGCTGGGATTTGAACCTAGGTCTGTGGCGGTGGGTGAATGCCAACCGTATAATCCTGTTGACCGTTTTTAACACGTTTATTTGCTCAGTCAGTACAGTGTTGAGAGGCTTGAAAGAGAAGCTCAGAAAGACAAATCATGTCTTATAACCTCGATTCAAATAACCTCGATTCAGTACGTGATCTATACCAGCCATTGAGTTTTCACAAAATGCATCCACCCTGACCGAGAGGCGACTGCAGAGACTTCCTCAGTGTGGACTGTGGAGGTCATGATGTACAGGGAACAGTTAAGGACAGCACATTAGGTCAAAGTGTTTTCCCTAATGTCCTGGACTGGTACGACTTCGTTCTTCATGGTAGCTCAGTGCTAACAGAGCTCTGTGTAACCTGCAGAAACCTGCTCCACCCAAGACTGAGAAGTCTGAGAAGTCTGAGAGGTCTGAGAGGTCTGAGAGGTCTGACATCAAACCCAAGAAGCAAGCAGTTGTCAAGGTAAAATGCATGCACGCATGTACGGACGAACGCACGCACGGACGAACGCATATTATTTATTCACCAACAAGCCAAACAGTGAGCCTTCACCACTACAGTAGCTATGTGCATGACTGTGAGCTATAAAGATGAAACTAGAGTATTCAAGGCTGACAGTGTGTAATATATTTCCGAGCACCGAAAAGGGATATAGTTTTTCTCTTTCTCTAATCGATATCTCCCTATTTTTTTATTTTTCTTTTATTTTACATTTTTGAAAAATCTTGAACGTCTTGCAATCTTACTAAAATTGCATCTAGACAAATCCACACAACAGCTTAGCACTGAAAAGTGTTTTTATGTAGCAAAAAGCATCCGTTCATCACAAGGTACAAGTAACTACGTTATTCGGTCACAGTTTGGCCTTCCTCTTCTGAGGAGTTTGCTTATCCTGTCCTCTACCAGCGACAACTGGATGTGCACAACATAGTCTGTTGAACTGTGTGTGTGTGAGCCATATTTTGTGGACACTTACAGTCACAAATGTTGATGTGCATGGAAAACAATTTTTTGCCTATATTCCTAAAACAGGCTAAAATGTTAAAGCATTTGCATGTTGTTTGCATTTTGCGCTGCACCGTTCTGTTTGCTAATTGGTTGCTTCCGGACAGAAGCCGGTGGTGGACGATAAGGGGATGAAGGCAAAGAAAGGAGGAATGAAGGGGAAGAAGGACGATGGTCCCGCTCAGAATGGAGACCCCAAGACTGGGCAGGTAAGAGAATGAAGCAATATCACACCAAATTGAGTGCTGTTAACTCCAGTGGTTCCCAAACCTTTTCACGTCAAGGACCCCCAAATTAATTGTTTGGCCTCGGACACCATCTGAAATGAGTTAGACATCTTCATCTCAATTGACAGAAAGCTAGCAATATATAGCTTAACCCATTTAGGACTGAGGCAGATTCTAAAAATGCCATCTACATTTTTCTGAAAAACTTGTAGCAACAAGAACTCCAAAGGGGTTTCCCGTCCCAGCTGAATAGTACCTGAGTGGGTATTCTGACAGCGGTACTGTAAATGTTAGCTAGCTTGCGTAGTGACAGTGCTGTTGTACTGGATATCAGCACGGATGGAATCCCTCTTTTCTAATCTCATAACTCGAACAGACCAAGCTGTTATATAATATAGAACATCAATGTTTATATTATCATGGAAGGCTAACTAATGACCTCTTCCCCACTTCTCTTTTGTGAACCTTTGTGTAATCCACATAAACCACATCCATACCCCATAACTGTTACTCAATTACATCTGTTTACATTCACTAATACACATCGTCATCGTCTCGCACACACACACACACACACACACACACACACACACACACACACACACACACACACACACACACACACACACACACACACAGATCTATGTGTCTCGTCCAAGTGTCAGTGTGTCCTCCGTCAGAACCATTTTCCCCTCTTCGATGTCAGTGAGGGGGCAGAGCGAGACAGTCAGAGTCAAGGGTACGGAAGTTTGCGTGTGTGTGTTTCACCAACAACTGTGCCGTGCCTTTTCTTTGCTAACACGTTACTGATGGCATGTTTACAGCAACCGAGTGAACATTTGTCCTGTGTGCTTTGCAGTGCAGAGTGTTTGTTTGTGTGTGAGCGGAGGAGGATGAGATAGAGAACAGGTGTGTTTATTTGGTTATTTCCATGTGGAGTGGAGTGGACCCCGTCACCCTGGGTGTAATTGAATCTCACCAGCAGGACGTTTGGTCGCTGCCGCTTATGGTGGTTGGCTCAAATGATTGACAGACGGCCGCCTCCACCAATGGCTGATCAGAAGAAGATGAAAGGAGGAGTTTACTCAATGTGGAACTGTCGCCGCATCAGCCAATCGCCACCCTCTATTCTCATTCACTTGTTGAGCTCACATATATCACAATTCACATCAACTACTAGAGATGAACAGTTCTCTCTTACTCATTCTCTATGACATAATGCACAAAGTAGACTTTCGTTAACTCCATTGACCATATTCACACACAGCAGCCATGTAAATATTGTGATTATTGTCATGTACTGCCCCTCACAGATTCAACGACCAGCAAGCACAGATTGATTTGAGTTGTTCATTGAGACGCATGCTGTGCCTAATGTTGTTTATTTTACCTGGTTCTTTTTCCAGGTAACCGAGGTGACAGAGGAGGCTTCTGAGGAGGAGGAGGAGAAGGAGTAAAAAAAAAAGAGGGTGGGGGGCATGTCTCAAGAAGACTCCCTCCCCTCCTCGACTCCACGGCAGCGAAGCGTCTTTTTTTACTGAGGTTTTTGTAAACATGCTGACATTTTTTTTAGACTTGTGATAGTAGAGATGGATAACCAGCGAGCCCCTACTCCCCCCGTGTTTATTATGTTCTGTAAACCTTAGCTACATGCTTCTCACAATCCAAAAAGTGCAGGATTAATTGATTATTTTTTCCCTCATCGAAATGGCCACAAATGTTCATCATCTTGCCCAGAGGTGGGCTGTAAACAAGACTTTTATGTCCTCGAAAACTGGTTCTGCCCACATTCATAGCCGTTCTACTTTCGGAAGATGGTTTGGCACCGGGCACTGGACTGACCATCACCATGATTTTACAAATTTTCCCCTGGTGGTGAAGGTTGGGATTTGAGCATAATGACCTGTAGCCAGGCACAGCTCTGGTAAACAGTCTCAAGCCGTGTTTATGTTCCATCGGTGGGCAACCGTGGAGAACATCTGCAAATTTTTGATTCAGGTCGTTTTGGACTTTACCTTGGACTTTAGGTCTTTAACCCCCTTTGTTCCACATACTGTTGTGTGTGCTTGTGTGCGTGTGTTTGTGTGTGTGTACGTGTGTGTTTGTGTGTGAGCGAGAGTTTCATGGATCCCTGTTTTCGTTTTTTCTCTGATTTACTTTGTTCAGTTTTCTTCAGACTGACCCTAACTCGTCCCCAGCCCTTCCCCACACACGCACACACAACCCGGCCCCACTGCAGAGTGACATACATACGGTAGCAATAATGAGTGGTGCTTCTGTTCAAGAAGACTCGATTGGCTTTGGAACCTCTGGGCTTCTATGAGTTTCATCCTGTTGGGCAAATATTTTGAAATAAAAGAGAAAGTTGATGTCACATGGTTTGTTTGTGTATTCTGTTTGTGTGTGTGTGTGTGTGTGTGTGTGTGTCATTTATCTGTGAAATAAGTCACGCTGTGCAAACCTTTTTTTCCACAGCCTAATGCAATGCAGTGGTTCTCAAACTTTTACATGTGAAGGACGCCCAAATTATTATATGTATTTGGCCGTGGACCCCAATCTGAAAATATCTTATGGCAGGGACTCCCGTATAAGATGTGTTGTTAAAAATGTTTCAAAAATATTAAGAAAAACAGACTTGTCTGAAGTGAGTGGTGCAACAGTGCCACTTTGTCACCTGTTGGTACCCTAAACATACATACATTATACATAGGTAGGGACAGACATTGCTGTAAAAAAACAAAAACGAATCTATCTCTACATCTATTACGATACATTGTGAGCTTGTAGATCAAGTATTTTGTGTGGTTAAACTGACTTTGATTCTTTATTAACTAATGGGGGAGTATCCACCTCCTTGTGTTTGTTTTGTTTCCATGGAAAAGTCAGGTACCAGCTTAAACGTATGGGTGGCATGTGCATTGTTGTATGAACAGTGAGGTGTGAGGCCTGCAATTGTGTTCCATTACAATGCGTTCATTTTCAGTCATTTTGCAAGCCTCATACAAAGCCAAAAGTGTGTTTTTGTGTGTGTGTGTGTGTGTGTGTGTGTGTGTGTGTGTGTGTTTGTGTGTGTGTGTGTGAGAGAGGTCGGCAGGGGCACGCTGTGTTAAATACAACTGCTGTGTCAGGAAATGATAAGTCAGCATTTGCGAGGAAGGCGGGGCTAGTGTGGCTAGCGAGAGTAATTTAATTGCTTGGCAAGCCATCACTCAGATCCGCAGACCAATGAAGTGCAATGTCCACTTTTTCTGGACCTGTGAAGGCGGTTGATTGAGTCGGAATGATGACAAATCATGAGAGAGCAAGTTACACTTAGGTTTGCTGTTTAGAATAAACATTCACAGTAGTAACCGAATAACTACCAATCTACCAACATGTGCTGCAATGAGAATAGCAAAACTACTTTAATAAGACTTAAAGAGCATTCAACCATTTTCAGTGAGGAGATGGATATTATGGAACTAGATTAGCATTGGGGATGTGAATCACATGGTAGTGTAGTAGTAGCACTGAGCTCCACCTCCCAGCTGGATGTAGATGACTGCTATGCCGACTCTGACTGGAGGACTAAGTTACATCTATATACTATATTAATTGAACGAAGACAAATTATTGTAAACATGCAAGAGATTAGTTAGAGACGGAAAGTTTAAAATGGAGGAATGGATCTATGACAAGGAATAGATCAGGTGCATTCAGATTTTGGCCACCTGGATTTGGTAACAATATAACATAAACATCAATAACATGATACAAATATAATTTCCAGTTCTTGGTCAGTTCAGTTTCCCATAGTTTCATTTGATTGGCTCAGCAGCAGATTTGAAATGGAAATACAAATCCACCATTTTCAACACTTTCTACAATATCTATTTTCAGCAAGTGTCAAATCAGCCATTAAGGCCTACTAAAAATAAATTTAGTCGACTAAATCAACTGTAGAGTTACTAAACTCTTATGATATTTAGTCGGCTGAAACTAGACTAACACTAAAACATTCCAAGTGGCTAAAATGTGACTAAAACTAAATAAAAACTATTCAAAAGACTATGACTAAAACTAAAATCAAAATTTGCTGTCAAAAACAACACTGCTAACAATGTGCAATGGAAGAGTCCAAAGCCAGCAGGTGAAGTTTGGGTATGCTACAAATGTTTCTATCTCTTATGAAATAGACTTCATAGGAGTATCTTGTGATGTCCACATCTCACCTCAGGCTCTTATCTCTGGGCTGTTATCTCACCTTTGACCTTTTGGTTGCCCTCTGCTATCTCTCCTCACCTTTGACCTTTTGGTTGCCCTCTGCTCTGTGCTCAGTGGAGTTGCAGACTGAGGTTGCCTCCTTGTGGCCAAGTCAGCCAACACAGATTCTGAACTGGGTTCAGAATGTTTTTCACCTATAGCAGTGATTCTCAACCTGCGGGCCACCAGTGAACCTGTAGACCACTGGTGGGCCACGAAGGTATTGCAAGTGGGCCCCAAATATAATGATAATATTATAGCAATTAGAACAACCAATTAGAACAATATACACAATGAGGTCAAAAGTATGAGCACAAAAGTTGTGGAGGAGACACATATGTGTATCGAAGTTTCATTGCCGACGGTCAAACGGTTCATGAACTATGTATTCAAAGTTTGCATTTTCAATTGAGTACTATAGCGCCACCCTTTGGCCAATGGCCGTAGGCTTCGCATCTATACCATATTGCTGAGTTTCACGAAAACCGACTGCATGGGTCAGCCAGAATTGCTATTTTTGGTGGAAGAAGAAGGAGAAGAAAAAAACAGACAAAAACAAAAGGGACCAGACACTTCGGGACTGGCTTGGTCCCTTAATAACATTAATTTTTAAAATAATTATGTAAAAAAGGGTCATGATATTTCCTCTTTAAATCCTTGAAAAGTATTCTTTGTGTATTGAATTTGATACAGAGAATAATAACTTAAAGTATACTATGTTAGTTCCATTGATCCATAATAGTTCCATTGATTGCTGTAGTGTAGATGTTATGTTTATTTTTTTATTTGGGATGGACATCACAAGATACTCCTATAAAACACAATCAACTGATCATCAAAATAAACATGCTCTGAAAATGCACGTGGTCCATCCATCTGACCACACGCAGGGTTCATGTGGTTAACCAGGTCAAGTCCCATTGAGATAGAGCTCTTTTTCAAGGAGCCCTATATGGCCTGGCCTAGAAAGCAATCAAGCAGCGATCACAACATAAAATGCAATAAACACACTAAGCAGAACATAACATAGATTACATGAGTACGAACTCGAGTAAAACAACGGCAGACCTTAACTATTGGGAGATTATTTGGTGTGTGGATATATTCCTCTTTTCCAGCCTTAAAAAATAACTACCTCTACTGATAAAGTGTTCAAGCTTCTCTGGACAGATAGGAACACTTGAGGCACAAGATGCCTGATGAGGATTATTGTATCAATGCACTTGCATTAAAGTGAAGATATTGTGTGGGACTACTCTCTTTTAACAAAAGCTTCGAGCACATCCAGTCTACATACTTAGTTAAATTAAAATCTAAACCGAGGCTAATTTATAGATAACTCGGAGATTCTACAATTGTACCTCCGCCTGCCTATTACAGAACCATTTGTAGGAGTGTCAGTCCAAAAATACAAAAGAAAAAACCTAAAACATAGCCGGTTTAAGCATGAACACATGTACGACGTGGTAAAGACATTCAATCTGTGGCAATGTGTGGACTGGACTCCATTAGACCTTTTCACACTTGACAGCACAAACATTCTAAATGGGTCCAAGTTTATTCCTGTTGCAGTAGCTGACAGGAAATAAACTTGGACCCAAACTGTTCCCTAGCAACGCAATTCCACTGACAAGGAAGGTCTATACTGGATTTAAAATAATCTCAATTAATTTGCTAAATGGAAGATACCCAGTGCACAGCAGTGGTTCCGTCCTGAGCGCCAGCTTGTGCATCAAATATAAACCTGTATGTAACTTTCCTCCAGAAAAATCTGTATTCTGGATACTAGAATACAGATATAGGCCTATTAACAGATTACTTTTTTTTTAAAGAAAGGAAAAAAAATGGATCTGTACAACAACATAAAATTACATAAAATGGCCACCAACGTAATCAAAAAAGTCAACCAAAGAACAAGATTCCTTTACTTTACAGGATCTCCTCACTGGTCAACAAAAACACCTTGAAGACCCTAACAGGAGCCCTTGTACAAGGTTTCTTCGACTATGCATGCACCTCTTGGTACCACAGCACCTCAAAGGCTCACAAGGCTCCAGATTTCCCAAAACAAACTGGTCAGGCTCCTACTTGGCCTCACCCCCCGAACCCACCTCACCCCTGCCCACTTTGACAGGCTGGAATGGCTTAGGGTCGACGACAATGGGTCTGGTCCACAAGATTCGATACACCACCAAGATACCCATGCATGTACCTGTCTAAATACTTCCTTAATGTTAACGAAGTCCACACCCACAACACATGCAACAAATCATGTGCAACCAGATTCGGCACAAACAAGGGACTCAATTTGTTTCGCTCCTATGCCACCAAAATGTGGAACGTCCTACAAACAGTCATTAAGACATGCAAATCCCTTGACTCCTTCAAAACCGATCTCAAAGGGCACCTACGGACGGCTGCAATTCGAAACTGGCCCCCGTAAAATCTAAATCCCCCCCCTCCACCCCTTTTTCCCATCCTTTTTTACCTCCTCTATGATGAATTCCTGTGGCTATATAGAAGTGTCTATTTGTATGTCTCTAAATGTTTTGATGAATTGAACAAGGTGGACATGCTTTATTGGGTCGTCCACTCACAGTTAACAGTCTTTGTATTGAGTTGTGCTTGAAATGTACTGTAATTCTGCAAACTGTTAATAAATATTTCAATCAATCAACAACGTGTCAGGTTCGTGGCGGGTTCGGCTTGACGTTTGGGGAGTTTTTCGTTACCACTGTCGCAATATTGCTTGCTCTGGGTGGGACCTCTGTCGATTTTCTGCTCTATATGTAAAGTGTTTTTTATTATTATTAAAGCCAAGGTGAGTGGTTGGTGCAGCTGTTGTACAGAAAAAACATACCCATTAATTTATTTACATAGATACGTATACACACATGCATGACAGACAGTAACAATGACACATCAGGGTATTATGGCTGTAGGTGGGTGCACTGCATGGAATTATTCAATTGTAATTGTCCATTAAACTAATAGGCCTATAATACAATGCAGAATTATATCAAAGAACCATTTTCATTTACACTAAGTGTTTATCAAATACCATTATACCAATTTTTTCCAAAGACATTTGCTGTTGAGGGAGAACATTCTATAGAGCCCTGGAGCATTCCGGTCAACTGTACAATTTTGTTTTGTACAGAGTTTTAGTGGTTAAGCCTTACATGACTGAGCATCGATTTCTTTGACTATTTATCTGATATTAAGATACAAAGTTATTCACATTTTACAATGTATGAATAAGCAGACAGAATGAAATATGCCCTACTTGATTGTTTAACACATTGACAGCCCTGTGTCAGCTGCTAGTAAAATAAAGAAAGTAGGCCCTAGTCAAGAATAAAGAAATGCATGTTGTGTAGTATCGTGAAACATATGCGTAAATGGGCTATTATATATATATTATTTTAAACAGCTCTAAACTTGAACTTGGGGTCTGCAGGTACTCCGTAAGAAAGTTTCTCAGAGAAACCCTCTTTTACTTGCTTATTTTACAATTTAGTGCATCACAGGATGTTCCAAGAAAGAATGGTGAGATAATGATAATATTAATAATTTATATTAATTGTTACTACCTGGCTATTATTGATGACTTGCTTCACAAGACACGGTAATGGATATAGAGGTTACATTTGTTGTAGGCCTACAAGGTTATATCATATGGTTTGTAAGTGTGCTATTTCAACTGTGTATACACTGAACCTATAAGATTGTTGTATTCTATTGTGAACCATTTTGTGATCATATAAATAAATGTTACAGAATCCATTAAATAAAAGGGGGGAAATCATGTTTATAGGCTATTCACAACTCTTTCAAAGTGTTCAGACAGGAAATGGGTGATGTATATAATTTTCTTGATTGTCTATCTATCTTATAAGCCAAGGATATCAGTGACATTAAATGCGGATTCCTGTAACAACTCACGAGGTTTCATTCATTAAGCTGCATTCCCCTGTTCTCCAACCCTTCCCCCATTTTACTGCTATTGGGAAGAGAAATGGACGTCGACTTCCCCACCGAACGACTCCACGAGTGGGTGTGTTAGTTAGACATCTTGTTACACAATAACGACATGATAATAATCCACAACGTCGAGAAGAACACGGAGCTCTATCGCACCCTTCCAAATTCTTAAAACAGTCAATACAACCTTTTAATAATCGATCGTAATCTCCCTCTCTCTCTCTCAAACAAGAGACATATTCTAACATATATCTAACGTTAAAGAAAGAAAGAAAAAAAGACAGAAAAGGTGGCACATTGCATCGATACGCAGCGAAATTAAACATGTGCATCAACAGGGCTAGCACTTTTATACTTAATAACAGCGATCGTCTCGCTGAAATCTAACAGCCCTTTCTATTCCACAACATGTTTTTCTCTCTCCTTGTGTTGCCATTTCTACCTCCCTCTTCTCCTTTCTGTGCGTGTGCACTGTGCGTGTGTGCAGCGTTAAAAACACACCACTTCGTATTCTTGCGCAGAAGGCTTGCGCTTTTTTTTTCTTTGCAGGGGGGAGGGGAGGGAGCGGGGGTGGTACGAAAAATAATATATCGACTAGCTTCAACCGCTCAAACGCAATCCACGCCAGCGCTCGTTAGTACCTACCAACACAAATAAGGCACACAGTTTGCGTATATGATGAGTATTTGTTGTTGTTGGGGTGGTTTTACTAGGGTACTAGTTGTCGTTGGCGCGGAGGGAGACGTTATGCAGGCCGGGACTGCTTTGTGAGCGGAGCTGAATGGAGGTTCTCTCTCTCTCTTCCTGGTGGATAAACAGTGACAGCTACAGGGCAGCCACCTAGACTAGACCCGCTCCACACACACACACTAGGCTGGCTGCTGGCTCAGTGGCGCTAGCCCAGCAACTCCCCGAATACACCACCACTAAACATGGCTTCAGACAGTAAATACATCGCGCAGTTGACTTCTGGTGAGTAAACCGCAAGGAATAATGTTTTTAAAATGCCCCCCACCAATCTGCTCGGTGTCCTCTCTCACCGACCGTCCTCTCTCTTCTCTCCCAACCCCAGAACTGTACTTCCTAATCGCCCGATTTCTACAAGCTGGACCGTGTCAGATCGCAGCCCAGGTTTGTGTTTTTGGAATAATGTTTGTGTTTGTGGAATATGTCCTAAATTGTCCGGCCGTGTAATTTTTGTGTTTTTTTTTATCTCGTTTCGCAGACCCTGATAAGGGAGGTGGAGGAGAAGGAGGTAAGTAGTCAGCAGTATATGAGAGCAGTGTCTCTCCCGCACTGTACTTTGAGAGATTGCTTTTCACTAATTTTTTCACAAACAAATAATGTTTTAAAACATAGCATTGTACATCAGTGGACCGACTGATGGTCGTCATTATTTTTTTCTCTCCATTTTAGCTGCTGCCCAAAAGGGTGGACTGGACAGGGGAGGAACACCCTGGGACCTACGAAAATTTGGTAAGGGAGCACTATAACTAGAGAAAAGTTTTTAGAGAGCAAAATAAAAATTGAATTTCCCGCAATTTTTAAATCAGGTGGAGAGAGATGAAAAAAAAGAGTCTAAACTACTTTGGTGGGGACGCGCACCAGGGGGCCATCTGGGTGGGAACCCACGGGGTCGGGGTCCCCCGGCTGTTTGTGTACGAGTTTGGTGACACGCGTGTCAAAAAAGGTTTTAATAGTTGTTGGAAAATGTGTGTGTGTGAAAAATGTTGGTACGTCATGAGTGTTGTGGTGTTTTAAGTGAACGGAGGGGGAGGAGGGACTCCCTGCGACACATCCAGCGAGATATGGAGGCGCTCTTGTCCTCCCTAATGTGTGTGTGTGTGTGTGTGTGTGGGTGAAAAGCACCAGGGGAAGACTTATTAAAAACACCACTTTCTGTTGGATGGAGAAGGAATATAAACAGTATATTATTAAAGCGTTTCAACCGACATTTGGTGTAGGAGAAGTTTTACGGATGGCTGGATGGAGTGGAGTTGTCTTTTTTTAAGTGGTGTTTTTTTGAGAAGTGTGTTTAGGTTGCCGACTTCACTTTACGCCTAGATGCGAGGTAACGTTTTGAAGTCACATCGTGCATGATTACTTAATTAATTTGCGTGCTAATTGTCATGTAAACAAACGAGCTCGGGCACGTCTGCGCGGCGTTTACGCATGGGGGCGTGGACGGAATTAATCAACGTTTGGTTAAATATTTATTTATAGCCAATCAACTCTTTTGATAGTGCGTCCATATTCTTTAACCGAGCGTTTTGGAAGTTGTATTTTTTACAGTGATTTAAAAAATATATATATTGACCTATGCCCTACTTTATTTTCACAAGTCCCCTTCTGCCCGATTTTCTCCCCTGCTCTGACATTATCGCATGGCAGCCTATCCCCAACCTTGAATGTGAGATTGACCAACGGATCCCGACCAGGAATGTGTAATCTATACGTTCATCATCTGGCACATTATTGACAGTGTCTATCCGTGTGTGTTTTTCCCCCTCCCTGGTTCTCTCGAGTCTCGCCGCTGCTCTCCGGTTCCTCCCCGGGCTCCCCCCGCCTTTAGCTCGCAGTGACGCGGCCGTAGCCTCGTGTCTCTGCCGATAATTCCACCGCCCGTCCGCCGTCTATATTAAAATGCGACGTTGTCTGACTCTGATTAATTGTTGTTGTAGACAAAAGGAACTCGTCGTATTTTTGAAGAAGCAGTGAGCAGCAGCAGCACGGTTGTTATTTGACTGATCGTGCAGGGCTTTGTAGGAGGAGGGTGTTACAGGGGGAAGGAGGACTGCTTTTGGTAGGGCAACGTTGACTTCAACGATAGACACTACAACGACGCTCATTAACGTGATTTATTTATGCATGTAGGCTTATTAAAAAAATAATAATATATAGGCTATATTTAGCCTGATATTTGTTGCTTGCATTTTAAGGGTAAAATAGACATAGACTATTAGAGAACAACACAATATTTATATATTTTTCTTGAAGTATACTATTTACACCACATTACCACTTACCAGATGATATTATGACCTCATTATACCAACGTTAATACTGATTATTATCTATATTAATTATTCATTTTAAATGATTGGCCATAATTCAACATATCTGTGGTGATGAGTAATTTTAACCCATTGTTACACACGTATAGCTGATTAATGATGTGAACATTGAGAAATATTGATTTCGACTAAATTATGATAAACACGTGAAATGTCGCCTAATGCGATAATTAAAAACGCAGGATTGGTGAGGTGACTCAATGGGACCATGTGCTGTAGTGTTTTATAGCGTCTGGTTGTGTTACCGTATAGATTTCTTTCTCACAAAATCAAGTGTAAGACCAAATTCTGATTACACATTCCTGTGTGCGTGCGTGCGCTCACTAAACCCGCGTGTTGCTCTCGGAGGGGGTGTGTGGAATGTGGGCTTGCCTTGCCTCTACGCGCTGACATGACTGTGTCCACGCTGCACACACAGAGCTTATTATACAAACTGATCACGTACAGTATCTGAAATTCTGAAACCGCCATGATGTTCAAAGCAATTAAGGGGTCATTAATTATGTGTGTGTGTGTGTGTGTGTGTGTGTGTGTGTGTGTGTGTGCGTGCGTGCGCGAGAATGAGAGACTGTCACTGCATATGTGTAATTGAGTTCGAGTGTTCAATGCACAGATTAAAGGAAGGGTGTGTGTGTGTGTGTGTGTGTGTATGTGCGGAGATGTGAAGATAATTGTCTCATTTGACAGTTGACACTAAATCAGACTTTTGAATTAGATGCATATCGAATGATGTCGCCCCCCCCCCCCCCCACCATTAGCATAATCTGCATGAAATACACTATAAGATCATGTTTTTTAATGGATATTTAGTTCATATCATAGTGGTGATATATATTGCTTGCTGTGCTGCTTTCAAACATATCATGGCTGGTACAGTGTCGGTACAGTATTGTTATTCTGGTGTTTGTATAGCATCTTGTGTTACTCTGTAAGTAGGCCACGCCAGGGCATATCGGTGGCATAGTGAGAGAAGGCACACGCTGGCATTGTGCTGTTTCTGTGTAGGGCAGATGCAGCACTTCACATGCTGTAATGTCAAGCTTGTACCTGCGGGCCTTTCCCTGGTGTTTCTCTGAGCTCAGCTGTCTCCACTGTTATTTGCCAGATTCTTGGGTCTACCGAGTTACCGAGCCCGATTTTGGTTGGAAAGTCCTAGACTACGCTACCGATTCATTTATTATTACCAATATTTTGTTAAAGCGACAAAATAAATTAGAATCCACTTGAAAAACGTAGATTTCACGACGTTTTGCTAAACAATTAAATTAAATAATCAATCTAAAACCTCACTACGCGTCGACACATTGTGAGATTGTAGATCTGCTATTTTTGCTTCAACTGTTATAAAGTCATATTGTACTTGCAGGTGTTTCTCTGGTCTTATCTTATTCGTCTGTTCTAGCAGACATGTTGTGACCACCATGCATACTCTTTTATTTGTTTTATTCAAACAATTAATAACCTTTTCCACTTCTACTGTGAAATGCTTATTTGCAACATCGTAACCTTGATTGCTGGTGTAATTCATCTCCTGCCTTGACATGTTAAGCTACAACCTTGAAATGTGCTATACAAATTAAACATTTTATTATAATGTTATTGGAGCCTGACCGTTGGCACATTGTTTAGCTGATCCTGATTTTGGAGAGTCATATAGACTATTGATTACCAATATTTTTGTCAGATATTGTATAAACAATAAACTATCACCAATTTAAAAAACTTATGGTAGATTAGATTTTAAAATTTCTTTTAAATTAAAAGCAGACTACAAGCTTACAACGGGTTGCGTTGTGACGCATTGTGAGCTTGTAGTTCAGCAGAACGTTTTATAAAATCTATAATTTATGTTTTTCCACCTCCTAGAAATGTTTGGTCACGACACGCACAGCCAAAGATTCACCAGCGTTTGGCTAGTAGTTCATGTTCATTAATTATCCTGAACTCATTTCAGCAAAGTCAATTTGTGTGTGTGTGTGTGTGTGTGTGTGTGTGTGTGTGTGTGTGTGTGTGTGTGTTCAGGTGAAGTTACACAGGCACATCGGTCCAGACCACCTGCTGCAGGTGTGTGCCAGAGTCTGTCCTCTGTTGGAGGTAGAGGTGCCTGCCAGTGTGCCTGGAGTCCACAGCCTGCTGGGGGCTGGCAGGCAGAGCCTGCTACGCACAAACAAGAGTGAGTCTATAGGGGTGCTAACAGTGAATCAAACGAATCGATTTCATCGATTTATTTAAAAAGATAATTAATGATGTAATAAAATAATCGATGAATTGATACTTTGTTTGGACAAAGTATGAAATAGGGCTAATAAGTGGTTAATTGATTCAATGATACATTCTGTACATGCTTTTATAATATATGAAGAAAAAAACATGCTGATTTGATTTATTGGAGAAAAAATAATAATTGTTAGAATAACCTTCGAGAAAATAATTGAACGTTGGAGTCCCTACAGTTTCTGTGTGTATTTCGTTTACCATATCGTGTGTGTTTACTTGTGTGTGTGTGTGTGTCTTCCCTTCAGGCTGCAAGCATGTCGTGTGGAAGGGAACAGCATTGGCCGCACTGCACTGTGGTCGACCCCCAGAGCCGCCAGTCATCTACGGTAGTCCACCTAACATCGGTAAGAAAAAACAGCTTGGACAACTCCTGCCTTACAGGAGAAAAGCAACCTTTACCAAATCAAGAGTAGAGTTGGCTCAATGGACGATGTCATCTTCCATTGATGATAATTGATTGGTTGATGGTGTATCCGTTCTGTTGACTATCAATTTGGACAGATGGTATTATATTTGTATGTAAAAGTATGAAATTAATTAGTCCCTCACACAGTTGTATATCATATTATGTCCATCATTAAAATAAAATAATAGATGCAAAAGATAAATTCTGAGTCGTTAGGCTATTTGTCATAAAACTACAAAAAATAAATGACCAGCAAAGTGGAACTGGAAAGTATCTCTTGGTGCCTAGTCCATTCAGCATGAGCAGCCTTTATGCATGCCTTTGGATTTTACTTCAAATAATTTTCTATCAAACGTACTGTGATTACTACAACATAATTACATTGCTGTTACAATATTCTAGCCTGATTATTAGGTTTGATTTCTTAAGCTTTTTAAGTTTTTAGATAATTTACTACCCTCCAAAAATGTTGTCCCAACTCTCCTCTGGCAAATGGATGTATTTATTGTACACATGTTGTTGAGTAGACATCGTCCAATCCTAAAAGAAACATAGCATATATTATGAGCGGCCTATAATTTGTCTCGCGTCAAATAGCGACAATAGCAAATCTACAATCTCACAATGTGGCGTTGTGAGCTTGTAGGCCACTGAAAATCTTTGCCTATTATGACATGCCCAAAATAGGAACACCAGGTTGAAAGTGGTTAAACAAGGTTGGACAGAAAGTACCATTTGTGTATTCTTTAGAGCCTTGGATAGTGTGATTGAGCGGAGTAATGAACTGGGTGAAAGAATCACAAGTTACTGGGAGTGATAAATAATAGCTGAGGCTCAACCCCCACTTAGGTCTGTGTCTGATGGAAACCGCTATTCTGGTTGGCACAGTTCATCGCTGGCAGTTGGCATAAAATCAAAATTTCCATGATTTTATTTTGTGCTTAGCATTACAACAGAAACATCCCTAGACCAGGAATACAGTTAATTTTTCATCTGTGTGTCTCTGTGTGCTTTGTCCTGTCCAGTGGAGACGGGCCATGGGCGTCGGTTGAACGGTTCATATCGCCTTCGCCAGCTGCTACCCACAGCCGTCTACCAGCACATGAAGATGCACAAGAGGATTCTGGGACACCTCTCGTCTGTGTACTGTGTCACCTTTGACCGCACCGGGCGTCGCATCTTTACCGTAAGGCTCAACACTGTGTGTATGTGTGTGTGAGGCTGTAACTGTCCATTATTTTCTCATCGATTAATTCTATCGATTTCTTTTCTCCAATTCATCGAATAATCGAGAAGCATGGAAGCATTTTTTTAATAATTAAAAAATACTGTATATTAGTTAAACTATTTATTTCACTAATATAATAATGTTTTGAAACTTTTCACCAATAATTTAATTCTTTCTATATATCAACTACGAGGAATCTCATACTTTCACGCTACAACAGTTGTATGCCAACTACGAGAATTCTCGTAGATAAAGCTTTATATCAAATATGAAACGGTTTTGCTGAAAATCAACACCAGGAAACGTGATGGGTGATGGGTCCCATTAAAAGTACGATCTTCTTTGGCTCTTTTGTCTGAAAAATACGGCGCTGTCCGTGGTGATGATCATCCATCTGAGGTTCGGATCTGATTTGTGATTTTTCATCGCATCTTGCATGTACTGTATGTGTATGTCTTTGTGCGTGTCTATACATTCATGTCATGTGTATATATGCAGTTATGCACATGTTAATGTGTGGTTCGTGTTTATGCATACTTGTGTTGTGTGCACATTTGGCATAAGGCTCTAGGCAGATGTGTGGTAGTTGTACAGAAAGTAATGGGCAAGCTGGGTAATGGGAAGTCAGGCCGTGCTCACTCCCAAATCAATGTGGATGTGTCCATGTCATGACCGCATGGTATGTTTTGTAATGTATTGTGGCTGGACTGTCATTAGGCAGACTATGACATCATCAATGTGAGTTTGAAATGCTTCTTGCAGTGTCACATTGCGTATAGGGTTAGCAGCGTTGCCTATCTCTCTCTTTCTCTCTCTCTCTATCTCTCTCTTTCTCCCTCTCTCTCTTTCTCCCCCTCTCACTCTTTCTCTCCTTGTCTCTCTCTCTCTCTTAGTCTGCGTGTGGCCTGCTGTTACCCTACCTTACATCACCTTGTCATGTGGTACATATTCCTTTCATGTGTGGCTTCATTGCTTCATTCAGCTTTTCAATTTGGTTTCAAATTATACCAGTCGTTTAGTTACATCACCTGTTTTCTTTGCCTTCTAAGCTAATCACTCCTATTATATCGTTTAGTAGTTTAGTAGTAGTTGCTGTAGGAGGTATGGGTTATTATGCTTACCTTTGTTGTTCTGTGCTTCTATTGATGTCTGTGGCATTGTGTTTCATTGCGGACGTTTTTCTAAATAAGAACATTCTGTAGCAGATGAAAGGCTTATCACTGGAGGTTTTGAGCTGTATGCATCTTCTTTCTAAGTAACGTATGGTAATGCTAAGCAAAGCACACGTGTCAAGACTATGAATGATGAATAGTTTCAGAGACCAAGGACACGGCAGCGCATGTAGCTTAAGATGAGAAGAATGCTGAATGCTCTGTCTGTATGCTCCTCAGATGTTGTTGAGCCGTGTTACTGTACAGTTTCTCCTGTACAGTTAATTATGCTTGGTAAAAAGGCATTGTGGTTCTAATGGGGTTCCTACTGTATATAGGTCAGTAGGTAAAGTATGACATGAATGCCACCCATGGGGCAGTCGTGCTCGTAATCAGTGTGTGTACATCCACATGTTGTTAGTAGGCTATGACCTACCGCTATGACCGACTTATACCTTCGGGATATTTTACCTGATGATTAATTGTCATACAATAATAATTGCGATTTGCAATTTAGTTGTGTTTTTGGCCATGGACATTGGAACATAGGCTTCGTAAGCCTATAACATGTATCACGTTGTGAGCTTGTAGAGCGGCTATTTCCTCTATTTTTTTTAGAAAATGTTTCAACATTTATGAAACATTTTCAACATGGAAACAATTATGATGATTATGGAAAATAACTGCGATTAATATCTCAAATAATTGCGACTAGACGATGATGTAATAATTGTGACAGGCCTAAGCATGACTAGCCTCGGTACTACCCAGGCTTTTATTTTCCTTCAAGCATGACAAGATGTAATGTTGATGGCATTGGCTGCAGTGCTCTGATGAAAGGCACATGTGTGTGTCACAAATATTCCATAATCGCCTAATCGCAATTATTTGAGATAATCACAATTATTGTTGCATAATCGCCAATCGTTTCCACGTTTCATAAATACAAAGAATAAAATAAAGTTATTTGTCATGCCCTGTGCAATTTGTGATGACGGAGCCTAAAAGGCAAACAGAAATACAAATAGTAACGTTCCCAATGCTCAATGCAAAAAACACAATTAAATTGTTAATTAACTTAAAATTAAAAGCGTTAATTGTCAACTTACATTTGTAATTGTGACAGCCCTACATGTATGGCAGGCTGGCCTAATCTAATTACTGCTGGTTGCGTGGTGCAAAGGTTCAATTTCCTACAACAGACAAGAGGGTGAACCCCTCGACCCTCGTACTTGTTCACATCAACCCCAGGATCAGAAACCTGGATCAGCTAAAATCACTTTTTCTCAAAGTGGGGTCCTTCCTGGTTGGAATAACGTCTTCCTTCCATGCGCTACGTCCGGCCGGTGAAACTCTCCCCTGTCAGGTGAAAAGAAGCAGCTTGGACTCCTCATGCATAGAAGGAAGCATGAGGTCAGTCCGCTGCCCCTCCAAGTTGGCAGAGGAAGTGTAGCGCCCAGGATCACATTAGATAATTGATACTGGGTGAAAAGAATGGGTTGCAAAATTGTGGGATGAAAATGATAAGAAATAAAGTGGGGTCCTTTTCTAGGGGTCCCCAACAAAATGAGCAGAACCCCTTACTTCTGGATAGCTGATCATTTAAAGACTACAGATTAAGATTAAAGATCACAACGTGGTGCGACGCATTATAAGCTTGAGAAAACCTTCAAACAAATCTTTGCAACATTTTAACAACCCAAATCTTGTATGGGGGTCCCTCCCTCCCTGGTACATAATATTTTCAGACGGGGCTCCAAATACATATGCATTTGGGGGTCCTTTCTTTGACATGAAAACGTTTGAGAACCACTGAGCTACAGTATAAATGCTTACAATGACAATCAATTATTAACCGCTTGTCCCCTGACTGCCCTTTGACCCCTGTTGCACCCCTTAAGGTCATGGAACGGTTACTGGCACTGATTGTCATATTATGTTAAATATTGACCTACTTGGCGTTGGTATACACAGTCTGTATGTTTGCTCGTGTTTATTTGATGCTGTAATTCAAACGGCAGCTGCTGACACGCTACGCTCCATTTTCAGCGTTCTCTTCTTAAATCTCTAAAAATGGCTGGCTGCTGGGAGGGAGGGAGGATTAGAAGAAGGATTCTGTCTCTCTCTCTCTCTCTCTCTCTCTCTCTCTCTCTCTCTCTCTCTCTCTCTTTTTCCTCTGCCTCTTTTTTCCTGTTCTTTCAATTGATGCATTCTCCTTTCCTTTTTGTCCTGTTTCACCTCTTGCTACAATCTCTCTCCCCCACCCCTCTCTCTCTCTCTCTCCCCCACCTCTCTCTCTCTCTCTCTCTCTCTGTCTCTTGCTTTGTCTTTTTCTCCTTCAGTCGCTTGCCTTCTCTCTATTCCTCATCATAAATGAAGAAAATGTTTCCTCTTAGGCACTGGCACAGAGCCAGAATTCACATTCACTCTAGCTTTCTCTTCTCTCCTCCCACCCATTACTTCACCAGTTGTGTGTATGTGTTTTTTTTTAATCTTCTCTCTTCATCTCTTTTCATCACAAGATCACTTTTATTTATACATTTAGTTATTTTTAGACGTGTTTATGGAGTATGTGTTTTAAAGTTTTTTCCTTCTCCACCCCCTCTTTGTGGTGCAGGAAATATTATGAAGAACACAAATTCCCTCATTAACTGTTATGGAATGGAACTGACTGTGTGTGTGTGTGTGTGTGTGTGTGTGTGTGTGTGTGTGTGTGTGTGTGTGTGTGTGTGTGTGTGCGTGTGCGTGTGCGTGCGCGTGCGTGGGTGTGCAGTGCGTGTGCGTGCGTACTGTATGTGTGCTTTGGTTTGTTTTTTGTTTGTGAGTATTGAGGAATGCATACTCCTCACTAATCAGAAGAGGTCTTGTGACTCCACTGTGTGACATTTGTGTTTTAAAATCATTTCAACGTACCTCTCTCTGTCTATCTGCTTCTCTCTCTCTCCCCGTCGATTATTGATTTCATGATTGGCCTAAGTATTCAGTGGCCGACATGTAGCGATCATGTCTTGATCAATGAGGAAGTGCATCAAACCGTGTTTAGACTATTGATTGGCAAACGGTGCAATTGATCGGCTGTCCATGACTTTAGTTATATGGCTGAAAGTTCATCATCAAAGTCATTCCGTGTGGCACAAATTATGCTAGCTGGGTATGCATAGGTTGTACTTCACACACAGCGTCCCATCATGCACTGGAAGTAGGAAGATAGTAAAGTGTGCACGTGAAGGTCATGTCACGTTTCCCTCCAGATCCTGAATTGGAAACGTAGAGCATGCACATCCACTCTGGTAATGTAATCAGGTGTTCTGTGGACCACTGATGGTCCTTGACCATGCATTCAGTAATGTAAGTTTCTTTCCACTAGTTGAGAAACAGTGAACTGAATGACCTGGTGACCTGGCTATGATAGCCGTCCATGTAGTAATTTACTGACCAAGAAATTCAACAGAAAAAGGGAGTTAGAATTGTCTAACCGGATTGTCTGGTTGTCGAGTCATTATTATTAGGAAATGATTAGTAGTCAATACATTGGTTGAGAAACAGTGGGGTGTATATACACATGGGATGCATAGCAAGTGTTACAAAAAAAAAAAAACTTAGCCCATATCCCGACCCACCAAACACAACACCAGATTGATTCTAAGTCAGGGTGGTGGTCCCTCATTCAAAATCAGTTGAAAACCCCTGCTGTACATCAGGAAAATCATCATGCTCCCACTATGTCACCTCCATGATCAATGTTTCGATTTCGATCACCTCACCTAAGGACTTTCATCAGGATCAGGGCCCTGGGTGTTGATGAAGATGCTTAAGTTCCTTACGTATGATGATGAATAAACAAAGTTAAAATGTGGATATGTCTCATCAAACTATTCATATACGGTAGTCGATGCTTCATTCATACATTACAGTTTGATTCCATGAAATCTCTGTATTAAGTGGCAGCGCTAGGTATTGAGGAACTTGGGCAACTGCCCGGAGTGCCCTCTCAGTTTGAGCCCTTGCCCGCACTACTGAAACTAATCGGAGGGGCCCGGCCCCGCGCTACCTCCCTCAGTTTCTTGTCCATGTCTCCCTTACTCTATTGGCCGATCTCACTGTTCTGACTGAGGCTCAGTGATAGGTTGGTAATGTGTCCTACATAACAATATAGATGGCTGGCAATTAACATATGACTGGGAGCAAGTCTAATGGTGTGTGTACTCTATTGTTATTATTATTTGATCCTCCAGAGATCCCCGGGCAATCAATTTGTTTGATCAGAAGGCTTTTGTTTTTTTAACAATAATATGTTAATTAGACTCCTTCTCTCCCCCTGAAATGAACACCAGTTTTTTTCATAATACAAATAAATTGAGTCACCTCTGTAGCGGTGTTGAAGCAGTGGGTTGAAAGATGCGATTTATTCAAAGAATTACTGCTGTTCTTTTATATACTCTATTATATACGAATAAGAAGGGTGATGCCCTCTGATAATGTGTTTTAAGTTACAGGAGAGAGCATGCCCTTTCAAACCTGCCTTCTGGTTGCAGAGAGTGCTATTAAAGTGCTCTGTGAATATCAGATGGTTTATAATAGGCTATTGGTCCTGCAACGATGGCCTGTAGACATTGCTACCACTTCTATCAAAATTATTATCAGACGATGTTGTAACTCAATTTTTTCACCCAGTGAATGTCAATTATCTAATGTAATGTTCTGGGCACTATACTCCCTCTGCCTACCTGGGGAGAGCAACGGACTGACCTCATGCCGCCTTCACTGCATGAGGAGTCAAGGCGCTTCTTTTCACCTGACAGGGGGGAGTTGCCTAGTCATGCCTAGTCTGCTAGGCACCACGGCGACGTCATGCCTACAGGATGGGCAGACTGGGCACCACGATGTAATCAGATTACATGGCCGTGACTCGTGCCTAGTCCGTGCTGCCGACCTAAGCAGATCAGACCTGGTTGTGTTGTCTGGCTTGGTTCCTGGTTGCTGAGTGATGTCCTGTTGATTCCTGAGGTGACGTGACTCAGCAGCATTACCTTTGACATTGAGTTTGTTCCTCTTTTCAAAGTCACGCTGAAAGAAGGTCTCGTGATGAGACATTTATTATAATTTTGTATCAAATTGTTTTCACAGTGCACAGATAATATGAATCTATTTGATGTGTATAATAGTGGTACTATACTACATATTATGTGGACATTGTGCTTTTATTACTTTTGTACCTTTTATTATTTTAAGAAAATACTGTCTCACACTAAACATGTTTATGCATGAGTTTACGTATACGATCTACTTCGTGTGTGTGTGTGCGTGTGTGTGTGTGTGTGTGTGTGTTTGCGTGCGATGTGCGTGCCTGTGTGCGTGCCTGCGTGCGTGACTCATACAATAGCTAGTGTTCAGTTAAAAGGTCTGGTTACCTTGCCAACTACACTGTACATCATGTGTACTACATCATGTGTACTGTATATATACACATACACACACTTGTTTTCCTTGCGCTTTCTAGTCGATATTAATTAATAATCTCTTGCATGCACTCTGCTGTAAAGAGACTACTTGAGTACTGTAATGACAACCCAAATATTTACATTGTCAATTTCTCTAATGTTTAATTTGCATCTGGCCTAGATACTTTGAGCTACCGTCTTTGTAGTGCTCTATGAGTAAATGCAAACCAGTCATGGTTTGACAAGGCAATGCAAGTTTATTTGTATAGCACATTTCAACAAAAAGGCAAATCAAAGAACTCAAAACATTTAAAAACACAAACTAACGTAAAATTACTCTGCAGGACAAGAAATGGATGAAACACCTCAGTTAAAGACAAAAGCACACAGAAAGTCTTTCCAGCTTTGATATAAAAGCACTGAGGGTCATAGCAGACCTTCACATTTTCTGGGAAGTTGTTCCAGATTTATATTGCATAAAATGTTTTGTTTGGAATCTGGCGGCACGAATTTGACCAGTCCCAGATGACCTGGGACGTCTGGGATGGTTCCTGATGTAGCACAAGATGAGAAATGTATTTAGTCCCTTAACAGACAGACAGGGAGCCAGTTCAAAGCTCTGAGAACTGCCATGTTCTTGGTACAGTACAAGTAATAAGAACTAGAGAAGCAGTGTGCTGAAGCGACTGCAGCTGTCTGATTGATGTCAATATTGTGATGTTGCAGTTGTCAAGTGAGTCTACCGAAGATGAATGTGTGGAAAAGTTTTACCAACTCCTGCTGAAGCATAGGTACATTATTCCTTGATATATTCCTAAAGGTGGTGTAAGGGATATTTATTGTTATACTGGAGACAGGATGAACCGGTGAAATAGGAAGAGATGAAACAAACAACAAAAGAAGTAGAGCAGAAAATGTTGTAACTGGAACAAATTGAAGCTGAAGTTTTATATTCTCCAGATTAGATCAAATTGACTAAATGTGGCTGTTGAAATTCAGGTGTGGTACACCAAGATCTCTGGCTTGGGTTGTAGTTCATATTTCATAACATTGCTGATTAAAGCTGAGCACGGACTCTTAATTGTTCTTCCACGGCTTCAATGAAGTAGAGACATAGCATAAAAGTACATTATTAACAGTCTCTAACCGCCTTGTGTCTTCCCAGGGTTCGGACGACTGCCTTGTGAAGATCTGGGGTACGGACGAGGGCCGTCTCCTGGCCACGCTGAGGGGCCACGCGGCCGAGATCTCGGACATGGCCGTCAGCCACGAGAACACCATGCTCGCTGCCGGCTCCTGTGACAAGACCATCCGTGTGTGGTGCTTACAGACCTGTGCCCCGCTCGCCGTGCTGGAAGGACACGCAGCCTCCATCACCTCGCTGCAGGTAGGTAGGGCGATGCTCACGGGTCCACACACGCTGTGAATGGATGAATTAATATGTTATTTTCATGTCCGGACAATTTCTTGACCCATCCCACATGGGATTATCAGACAGACACAGAAATTAAGACAGTAATGAAAACAAAAACAG